>NC_143386.1:58508511-58813430 GCF_980474605.1 Leiobunum rupestre
AACTCATAGTTGTTGCTTTTTGACAATAAATCCGCCACCGTTTCAATTGCCTTGAATTTGCGATGGTAGATGTTTCAGTGATGTATATAAAGGCCCTGCAGGGCCTGCGGAGTGGTGGACCCTCAAAGAATAAGGTGTCTTCGAAATATATTTATCTAGATAAGAAGGGGCCCCCAAACGAGTTTCGCCCGACGGGCCCCAGATTTCTTAGTTACGCCATTGGTATGTTTAACTAGAGGTGGATACTTTCCTAAAGTAAGCGATGTTATGTACTTATGGTAAAGCCAGAAGCTTACAATAAACCCCCATCTTCGTGTGAACAATATCATATTCCCTATTTCGTTGGATAAAAATGCTCCAGCATTGACTAAAAAATAATGGACTGACCAATACGATAATGGTAGTCTATGTTTTTCTTGAAAGCAGATACTACCATCGTCTGCTAGTCAGTGGCGTAGCTAGCATGGGTGACACCCGGGGCGGATATCATGGTGTGCTACTTACTAGTCTCTAGTTTGTGTAAGTTTTATTTTCTTCACGGTCGGGTGTCACCACCATATCACGCCCAAACGGGTGACACCCGGGGCGGACCAGCCCCACCGCCCACCTAGCTACGCCACTGCTGCTAGTGTGTGGTACTTTTGGGATTTGTATAACAGCTATTCATAAGTGAAAATACGTACCCTCAAAACAAATGTCACAAGAAAACCATATAATTAGAAGATTTTTTAAGATAAATTTATTATATTAATTTTTAACGCTACTGTGATTTATTGATTAATGATTTTTGAAATTGTAAAAAAGCGCCATAATTTGAAACTACATGAGCAGTTGAGCGCTATTTATTTTTAAATATTTTTACCATAATTAACTCAATTTTAGAAAAACGGCGAAAAAGACACGTTAATTCGATTAAACGAGTTACCTTGTTTTGGAACTAAGGTAGCGAAAGTTTTTCTTCGAAGGACAAAACGTATTTCATAATTATTTATCCCACTAAAGAATTTCTTTATAAAAAACCTTAAACCGCGAAATTAAAAAAAAAATACAGAAGTTCAGCAAAAGCCAAGTTAGCTTGTCGAAACGTCTGCAAAAGCCTAATGGAAAACTAGGCCTCGTCACGTGTCTTTGACTCTTTCAAATATACGAAAAACAAGAAAATTTTAAGAGCTCCATTTTGTGATATTATAAAACACTGAACGATTGTCGATTACATAATTAAATATTATTTGTTTTTAATTGAGGGGTGTGCAACCTAAGATTGTTTATCAGACCGTTAAGCGAGACTTTTTCTCATTTCGTCTGTCGGTGTTTTGACCACAAAAGACACGAGCTTGTATATCAGTTACACGCTCGATTTCATGACCATATTATCTACGTTGGTCGGTTGAAGCTACGGGACTATGAAAGTCGTTTGAAATCGAAAGTGTTCTTGAGACACAAATAGGAAAAAAACATTCTTGGATATTTTGAATATTTCGCTAACGACAATGCCCCAGAAAGAATACAAAGTGGTTTTTTTACTGGCGTCCGTATTTCAAACAAAAGGTTGCTCTTGACTTCAAAACCGGGAAACAAAGGATTTGGTGTTACCAATTGAGTACCCGATGACAAGGGGAAAGGGGGGGGGGGGTTCTTTTGTGTAAACTGAGAAATACTTATATGTTAGGAATATGAAAACGTGGTTTCGGGGCGCGGAGTCGGAGATTTTTCCAGACAATCCAAGGCTTAACTTTCCATTTTTCCAATTTTTTAAACGAAGAGTAACAATTAAACTGTCTGGTACGAGGCAAAAAAGAGTACTTATTTTTATCGACAACGCGGTTCTTACCGGTTTTACTTCCTATTTATTTTGGTTTATTCATCGGTACTTTTCCCTTCCAGAGTTCAAGGTTAATGATAATAATCAGCTAGGCTAATACCCAAGGCACCACCTTAGGCCTAAGTCAGGGTTGCCACAAAATTTTCAGATTCAAATTCCCTGACTATTCCCTGTTTTCCCTGACCATTTTAACAGATTTTCCCTGACTTATTAAGGCCAAAATTTGTCTTTTATATTTTACTTTTATCAGAAGTTAATAAATTTGGATGAACTTATATTTCAGTAAAAAGGTTATTGCAATGTTGAAAAAATTAGCCAAACATTCAAGGAAATAAATGATAATCGTGGAATAGAGGTCGGGGACGGTTAATCATTATCCATGTTTAAATTGATTTTTTCCGGGGAAAAATGTAAACAAAGAAATTTACCGGATAATATTTCGGAAACTGATTAAAAAACGTGTATTATTCGTACAATTTGAACTTTTTATCGAAAAAAACGTCGTTTTTCCGATTAATTTTACAAATTTATCAAAAAATTAATCGGATAATACAGAAATAGAAATTACTTGACGTGTGGCAACCCTGTAAGTCATCAAGTGACTTTTAAAGCCATTAATTCAGGTGGCCGGGTTACGATGCGTAGGAGGGTGGTGGCAAGCCCTTCAAACCACGCGAGTCAACAGCTCCCTACACTAACTATTACCGTTACCCTCAACACGTTTTTATGAAAGGGGAATATATATTGTTGTTCAAGACTTTCGAGATATAGCGAAATCTACATATTATCGAAAGCAAATAAGGTTAAGTTATTTTATCCTAATTTTAAAAATGGTACTTTCTTATTCCAAAGCTGGCTATCAAAAACGATCGTCTGTGTTATTTGATTTTAATAAGCCGGCTTGAAACAAGTTATATTTCTCAACAAGCCGTTGGGACTCTCAGTTCTTTGAATTCTTTGCGTATGTTTTCGCAGTTCATATCTAACAACTTAACAATCATTTTTGACCATTCTTGAAGAACGTTAGAAGGTAATAATTATGTGGATAGTGGCATTATTATTATTATTATGATTATTAAGGTCTCATATTTTCGAAGGCTTCAAAACTAAACCATATCCACTATTCATTAGTTCTATAGTATCGTAACACGATTTTTACAAATTACACTTTCGCTATGACCCAGTTTTCTCGTGACTTTTAATTGTATCATAAGTAGAGTAATTATAATAAGTATGCCAATTTACAAAAATTATCATCGAACTGACTTTTAGAGTTAGTACGCAATCAAGGTTTAGTACTCAAGCACATAGTGTCTAAATATGACTATGTTTTCATGAAGGTAGGAAATGCGGATTTGAGGAAATCCTGATTTTGTTCTCAGCGGGGAGCTTTTTAAGAAACTCGTATTTCGACGTTTTCATGGAAGTCCACTCTTTACTTCCAAACGGGTTTCACACCCCAGAAACCTCTACACTTGGAATGTTCTTACTACTCGCTCGACTTCCTTCGGATAAGGGCAGCTGGCCGGTCGTTTAATTTTGCAGTAGCGCGTGATTACTGTAAACTCCAAGCAAATCGATCCCAGTTTAATGCTAAAAACTGCTTTAGCTTTATTAATTTCCCAATTTATTAGCTTAGGAAAATTAATACGTCAACGAACACAAAACTCAATCCTAAGAAGGAGAAGCATTCTTTCGTTGGCCATTACTAAAATTAAGCTATATTCAGAATTAGGTTCCACTAAGCACTAACTTTTTCAAATGAGCCCAATCCTACTTTCGAGTGGCTCAGTTAACTTGTCCCCCCCCCCCCCAAACGCTGTGTTCAAAAATTAACAAGTTGATTGAAAGGCACCCATTTTGCACCATTAGTAAACCATTACGCACCCATGGTGTTCAGTAAGAAATTGCAATTTCAAAAGGGGGGGGGGGGCAACTTTATCCGAGCCCACCCCCCACTTCCATTTTTCCCTAAAACTTGTTAACCAATCAAACGCACCATTATGCACCACAGTCGAATTAAAAAGTGGGGGCTAGGTTAACCCCAGCCCCCCATTCACCATTGGCATCGTAAATGGTGCCATTCAAACGCACCCATTACGCACCATTATGCACCACAGTCGAATCGTTACGCACCATACTAGTTACGGAAATAACTCAATTTTTACATTTTGATCTATCCTAGCCCCCCCCCCCAATTAATATTTGATGTAATGCTATAGGGATAAGGGTGCGTAATGATTCGACTGTGGTGCATAATGGTGCGTTATGGGTGCGTTTGATTGGTTTACAAGTTTTAGGATAAAGTTGCCCCCCCTTTGAGATTGCAATTTCTTACTGAACACCATGGGGGGTGCGTAATGGTTTACGGATGGTGCAAAATGGTGTATAATGGGTGCCTTTCAATCAACTTGTTAATTTTTGAACACAGCGTTTGGGGGGGGGGGCAAGTTACCTGAGCCCTTTCGAGTTCTTATCTGTAGTTTACGTCACTGGGAATTTACCAGGTTACCGCCCCTTTTCCGCGGCTTATTTTAAATAAAAATTAAAAATTTAAACATTGAAATGTTCGCGTACGATTACAAAAACCTATTCGCAAAATTTACTAATTTAATCACGTCAACAATTAAATGTATTGTTTATATCTTTATATTTCTGCTTACATTTATTTTTTAATTTAAAAAGTGTCGTTAAAACCTAGGTTAAAACATGTGAAACCACAACCTTTTAGTAGTGCTCGGAATTATTTATTCATTATCATAAATTGCGATATTTTTTTTCCTCATCGTATTGAAGAAATAAACTTGTTATGTAACCAACGATTTCGTTAATCTACTACTCATTCTACTTATTCAAATAAATAATTGTTTTTATTAAGTTTTAGGTGTATCCACTTTCTTTTATTCAGCTATTTCATCTTGAAATATTACTATTTAAATTAAGGCTAAAAGTATTTATTCGTGAATAAAAAAAAGTCCGAGCACTACTTATTAGTAACTACATTTCCAACTAAATAAACCCCCAGTGTATCAAACACGTGTTCGTTCGTTTTCATTCGAAGAAAATCCAGATTTACCAAGGAAATACAGGTGCGTTTCCCGTGTTTCAGAAAATACGTGTTTTCTCAAATTCGAGCGTTTTCATTCAGCGTAGCACGGATTTAGAAATACGGATTTAGGAAATCCGTATTTCCTACCTCCATGAAAACATAGTCTATGTCTACTACTACTCACAAGGAGACATCCCGAAGTGTAACCCACCCATTTTGTTCAAACTCGGGGGATTGGTAGACCGTCGTGTATCATGAAAAATCCTAAAGGGAATTTATTCAATGGGCAACCGTTTTAAATTTTCCCATTGAAAATAACATGGGATTTTGACCTCAAATTGATCAAAAGTTGATCAGTTTTGATGTTTTTTTTGTCAATTTTTATCTACTTTCTCTATTTTTGGCATTTTCAAATTTTTTAAATTTGTTAAAAAATTTCACAGGGGGGGGGGGGGGCTAGGAATCGGTCAGAATCCCATGTTATTTTCAATGGGAAAATTTAAATATTTTGTTGTCAAAAACATTTTTCGTTGCCATGGCAAAACGGTTGCCCATTGAATAAATTCCCTTTAGTATTTTTCATGATACATGAAGGTCTACCAATCCCCTGAGTTTGAACAAAATCGGTGGGTTACACTTCGGGATGTCTCCTTGTCAGTTCGGTTGCGAGTCCAAGTCGGAGCTAGGAGAGTGTGTCAGTGTTTAAAAAAGGATTGATAAGAAAATTAGTGTGAAAACAATGGGAAATGTCATACTTATGTTTATTGGGTTACTTATGATTGTTTAAGAAGGAGTACTAGCTCGCTATTTACTCCGTTACAGTGGACATTCGAAGGTGACTTTGGAGGTGAGACTTTGTGATATGTAATCACGGATATGTTAATATACGAGGTGGGGTGACCTAACACGACCTTTACACTTATTACCCGTGCTTAGAAAACTGAACCACTTAACCAGGATGATAAAATACGCGAAAAAGTAGATTAGTCCATAATTAAAAGGGATAATATAGCTAAACTCTAAATAAATTTGAAGAAATTAAAAAACTTACTAATAACTCGTACCAATAGGTCTTCGAGCAAACCAAAAGACGCGAATCTCGGATCAAATAGATCTTCGAGTAATAAACTACATAGTTTTTTTTGTAGTTTTTATGTAGTTTATTACTCGAAGATCTATTTGATCCGAGATTCGCGTCTTTTGGTTTGCTCGAAGACCTATTTGTACGAGTTATTAGTAAGTTTTTTAATTTCTTCAAATTTATTTAGAGTTTAGCTATATTATCCCTTTTAATTATGGACTAATCTACTTTTTCGTGTATTTTATCATCCTTTGCACAGTCCATAGGTGGTTTCTTCTAACTTAACTTGAACAGGAGATTGGCTGTGTAGAAAATTAATCTGGGAACTATAAATGTTAAAAAGTTTTTGCTCCTGCTAGTTGATTTCGACCACCGACCAACGGCGAAAAGTTCCTTAAGGCTCTGTGAAATCGATTTAATTTCTTCGTTGATTATTGTTCTAAAGCTTATTAAAACTATATTTAACCAAACTGATAACTTTGGGAGAAGGTAAAATTGGGTTAAATGTGAACATACCAGTCCGTTCTGTACGTAATTGTTTACGTTATCATTGGCGAAACAGACTATCGTTAAAAAATATGCATTGGGAGAATAGGAAGCGTCATACTTATGTTTATTATCCACTTATGGTATAAATAAATACATGATTTAACCTATCAACTTATATTTTAAAGTTTATTTGAGGCGGTGAAATTTGAAGCCGCATCGGTGTCAAAGAATTTAATTTAACATTGTCACGTTTGTGGTTGTATTATTGGTGATGTCGTGTCTCGAGGGAGAAATCTTCAAGTATTTGTCATTGCGATTGACCTTCCGACCGGTTATTTATATATTAGACGCGCTGTCCTCAACGTACGTCCATCGCGTGACCTTGGTTCAAGATCTACTAACGAGCTTTTTCAGACACTTAGCGCGTATTTTTCGGATAATCCTTATAAATGATAATCCCACATCGCTTAGCGCTGTCTTAAGGTCCTTCGCAACAGCACCCTTAACTCGGTAATCACTTCAATTTGTTGTATAGAAATTCTCCAAACCACAAGGCTTAATATTTATTAATCTAATCTATAGAGGATACCAAAACGAAAAAGAAAATACCGAAAGAAATATATCGGATTTAATATTCATATTAAGAGAAATAGCGATCGCATATCTTTACACGGTATTGAGGTTACGTTGACATTGGTTTGCTATAATATTAACCGATATACTCGTTGGGGAAAGTCAATTTATGAAAATTAGCTTCGCTAATGTTCCTACTTAACGGAGTATTTAAGTGATATTAAAAAGGTATTTTGCGACCCCCTTTCTCGAAACTTAAAGACTCTGATTTTTCGAAAAAAATTTCAAGGTTTATAACGTACTACATTTTGCCGCCAGCGTCGGTTTTAAAATATTTTCGATCGCAATTGTCATTAGTATATTATTAATGCTGGTTATTATTTTAACGTTTCCCTTCCACATACTTATTAAAAATCCCAATCGGAAAGCTTAATTGATTTCTGTCGCCGCGTTAATTTAACCTTATTACGCGCAAATATTTTGATGAGATAAATTAACCGGTATATATTTATTTAAAATTATTTTTCGGGAGTGTGTTGGTTATAATGGATTAAAGATTTATACAGTCAAATTTAACATTTAAAAATTGTAAATTATGTTTAACGAAATACCATTTAAGAGTTTTAAATAGATAACAAATGATTTAAATGCCAAAAAATAAATAATTTTATAACGAAAATGTTTTGACTTTTGCAGTTTTTTCCATTAAATTAATTACTTGTTAAAATATACACGCGAAAAATGATAGAATAAAACTAACTTACTAATATTTAATTTAAGTCTTTAACTTCAAGTATTTTGCCATTTTTTGGTTGAAATTTGGAACCAAGAAAATATTTGGTGGGTTACCAAATACCAAAGCAAAAACTGAAAAAGAACTAAACTCAGTGGTGTAGTCCTAAAAAAAAAGAACTGGGGCACACCTGGGTACGGCCAACTTCGATTTCGCGCGTAATCGAAGTTGGCTGTACCGGTGCTTTAAATGTACGTTCAACTTCGATTTTAGCGTGATCGAAGCTGGCCGTACCTAGGTAACTATTTGAAATTGTTATGGTATTTTCCTGCGGGCAAAATTTACAATAAATTCACACACCCTTTATTCGAGAAAAATGATTTACGAAATAGAAGCAAGGCTAGCCCTGGATAGTTGAAAAAAAAAGGCAGGGCGCGCCCTGGCAAAATGGAAAAACCAAGGCGGGGCGGCGCCCTGCCTTTGAAAAAAGCACCGGGGCGACGCCCTGGCCCGACTACACCACTGACTAAACTCCATTTGTTAATATTGTACAAACAGCTACTCTATCGTTACTGTCATCGGTTAATTTGCTTCGCTCAAACATTTATTCTTTCTAATGGTTTCAATGTTCTTCTTCTACCCAAATTTTATATAATATATTTCGAAAATTACGTTATTTATTAAATTTTGGGTGGTTCATTGTACCACTGAAACTTGGTAAATAATTCTGAACTATTTCATACACGCAAGGAGGTCCTACGAGAGGGGGCCCGTGAAGCCTTGGGAGCCCAGTTTGAACAAGCACCCGGATTCTCACTGATATCTCCTTTAAAATCGGCATTCATTGGGCCCGGATTTGTTTTTGACGGTGAACTAATTATTTTTAACTAGGGCCCGTAATTTTGACTGGGTCCCGGACCCGCCATTCAGCAGCAGCCAATATGTTGTAGGACAGTGTTAAATTGTCTACTCACGTCAGGCGTTGTGACTCCGGCACCCATGGCGAACATAGTGATGAGTGCGATGATGTAGGTGAACCCTTCCCGCACCCCTCGTATGATGTGTTTCAGGTGGGCCTCATCGGTGGTCAACTGGTCACGGATGATCGTCTCCACCACACTGACCGTCCCGTTGTGGTGGACGCCGTTTAGCTGGTCCATTATTAGGTGCGAACTGTTTATGAACACCGTCGCGTTTTCCACTAAATTATTAGTGATATTCATTTTGACAGATTTTTTTTGGTTTTCAGTTATAAATTATACGATTATATTAAATCGATTATTTTTTCATTTACAAAAAATGACACTTTGAGGGGATTTTTTATTGACTTGTACTGGTTGTTGAATCTTTGGTATATAGATGGGTATCTGAAAGAAAAACTATTAATTAGGTTTCAATATTTAAGATAAGATTTTGGCATTGTAAGTTCTACTAAAATTTCACTTTTATTGTTAAATTTATCACATAAAATATATTACGTAATAATAATCAGCTAGACACCACGAACTCATCTAGCGACTTTTAATGCCTTTAAACAGGTGGCCGGGTTACAATGCGTAGGAGGGTGGTGGCAAGCCCTTCATGCCACGCGAGCCATCAGCTCCCTTCACAAACTATTACCGTTAACCTCCACAAGTTTTTATGTAAAGAGGAAACCGAAGAACTCGAGGGAAATCCCCTTTAACCAGTGGGAAGAGAGCTTGCAAACTCAACGCGGAAGGAGTTACCAGTGCTACAAGCTGGAATCGAACCCGGCTCCTCTTGCTGCGAGGCGAATGTGCTAACCACTCCGCTACCCCACCCTATATGAAGTTGGCTAAATTTAGCCGCGTTAATAAATAAATTTTGGTTGGGTATTGTACCTTTGGTGGGTTGAAATAGAATATTAAATTAAGTCTGCCCGAGCAAAACGTGAACGGGAAACTTGTAGATGTGAGAAACGTTCACGTTTCAAAAAGGTGGCTTAAAGGGAATATAACCGCAGGTTTTAGGTGTGGAACACCAAACTTCGACCATTTCCCACTCCTTCCTATGACTTTAGATATTTTGGGCGCTGTTTAGTGACTTCCCGCCAAAATTGCTTACATAGAAAAGCATAAAAACATAAAAAACGACTTGGGGTTATATTCCCTTTAAACTGGCTATTAACGTGAATCATTTTGGCGATTAAAAAGACCGTAGAGTAGATTAATAAAATTAATTATTATTAATTATTATTAATTATTAATTAATTATTAAAATTAATCCGTAACAGGGATTGTTTTGGTAAACAACGATCTCCCATTTCACGAACTTATCACACTAGCTCGTAAACCAGAATCTCCATGTTAATTCACGTTAAAAATTCTGCAACTAAGGATCAAATATAGAGTCGGTATTACGTATTACAGGATTGCCAATCTATTTTCTACATCTTAACATCTTGACTATGTAAATTAACATCCAATGTTTTTCTCGCGAGATTTAGTGAGTAATCCTTAATTTACAAGGTCGTTGTTAAACCAATGTTAACTGAAATGAAAGCGTAAAGTGAGGTGGGAAAACATTTTCAGATTCAAAAGTAAAATTACGTGTATTGGCACCCGAGATTTGAGAATGACAAATAGGATTGATCTTACGAATTTTGAAGTAATTATAATAAAACTACCGCTGTCAAAACTGGTTTTTAAACATGTAATTATAAAATATTTTAAAGTCTTTTTAATATATTTTATATAACGTGACTGTTTTTAAATCCTCTAAAAAAAACAAATATTTTATCTGTCGTGTTTTTTTGTAACTCTTAAAGAACGTTTCAGCTTAAATTTCGAAATGTTTCAATATATTACTATTTAGAGGTTAAGTGTCTACGGAAAAGTGTTAAAAAATCCCTTATCACACACTTTGTTGAGTTTTTACTTCGTCACAGTAACGTCTTTTGGCTACACTTTTATGTAACTTATTTTCACCCATTTTCACCGGTTAACCTCAATGTCGTAATCCTTACACATATTTTTATATAAAGGTAGAAATCTTGAACTCAAAATATATTATTTGAATTTTACAGAATATATTATTAAAAAATACGTAAAAAGTTAATTAAATTATTTATATAAAGGTAGAAATCTTGAACTCAAAATATATTATTTGAATTTTACAGAATATATTATTAAAAAATACGTAAAAAGTTAATTAAATTATTTATATAAAGGTAGAAATCTTGAACTCAAAATATATTATTTGAATTTTACAGAATATATTATTAAAAAATACGTAAAAAGTTAATTAAATTATTTATATAAAGGTAGAAATCTTGAACTCAAAATATATAATAGAATCATTTTAACACATTTAAAGTAGTTGATATAATAATTGAAATATAAAAGTATGCTTTTATAAACAAGAACATTTTGGAAATATTGATATTAAATTTAAGTTACAAAAATATTAAACCTAAAAAAAGAGATTATTCTAAATATTATTTGTTATTAAATATTAAGCTAATGTAAATATATAAATTACTCAAAAAATAATCCGTATAAAAGTGATAAAATATAATAAAAACTTACTTTATAAATATTATCCTTTGGATATTCTTGAATAATTTACAACGCTGTTATATAATATTTTTTTAATTAATTAAAACGATTTAAATTTTCGTTTAGTTGTCATCTTTCCATAGCGTAACGGCAAATTTAAAAAATAATAAACTAAAAATTTTAATGTTAATTAAAACGGTTGATATTAGCGTGTTTATTTTCCCATTGCTTTCTATGGAAGAACGGCCGACGAAATGACAGAAATCCGAAGTGGCTCAGAGTTAGAGCGTTAACATTTTCGTTCTTGACCACACGTGGTGAAATTGTTCAACCAACTTCGTAGCTTTAGCGACCGTCTGGGAAATAAATACGCGCGCTGATAGAACGCGCGAATAACTTGTGTAACCGAGGTAATTGTAAAGAAGGTTCGCTCTTTTCATAAAACACTCTTATATATTAGCGGTAAAAATTTTAGAAAAGAAATTCGCGAAAAGTTCTTACTTCCTTCCCCCCTTTTATTCCATCCCCACCTTTTACGGATAACACGGGGAAAAGGTAGAATATTTACCCCCCATACCTTCCGAAATGTTCCGGTAATTAGAACTAGGAAAAGGGGGAATTTTTTTCATCCTTTTATCAAGGTCTCTTTATATGAAAATATGTGAAAAGTATTATTTGGGAAGGGTAGGGTTTCGGAAAGGGGCGCACCGTCGATTGAAGTTCCTCTTCACAAAATGGGACGTTTTTCCCCTAATTTGTGAGATGGGAAATCTGGTCCCCCCCTCAGGCCACCGGGTTTTCTAACGATTTAATTTATTGACATTGATTTATTTAATTCTGATTGATGAGCTTTCGTTAAGCGTTATATGGATTTAAATTTGATGTTTTAAATTTATAATATTATTTTATTTTATCTGAGTGTCTTATTCGAATGTATATATTTATGTTAATTATTCGGATTAAATTTAAATTTATATTCAAAATATTAATAGCTAATTTAATTGTTTATTTGATTTTCTGAAAATATTTGTGTCCATCCATATAACGAAATAAATTGCATATTTTGAAATTGTAAATATTTAAAAAAAAATTAAATCATATTATGGCATGAATTGATTATTTTAGAATAATAATTGTGAAATTGTAAATAATTCCCCAAAATAAACTTCGCTTATCTCTATAATTAAAACAATTTTGTTTTATTTAAATTGTAATTAACTTTTCAAAAACCGAAATTAGTACACCTATACAATTAATTAAATATTAGTTTTATTGAAATTGTAATAAATTAAGTATGAATGTAAATTTTCAGATCCTTTTAAATTTTCAAACTTTAGATTCACAAATTTTACGGGTTTTTAAAATAATAAAAATGTAAATTTTGATACTTGAGTAACGTTTACATTAAAAATAATTTTCATACTATTCTCCTTAAAATATTTTATTTTATTATTATCCAACGAATAGTTTAATTGTTAATCGATGTATGCATAAATTATCTTTAAATTTAAACCTATAATTTTCCTCCTGAAATTTTCGAAAGATCGGGTATTTTTTAATTTAACAGAAGAAAACAAAATCTTTTATTTATGTGCGAAAAGGGTGTTGTCTTTCGGCCAATTGGCAAATCATTTTAGGTTCGAATAAAAGTTGCAATACTGCTTCAAACTTGTGTTTAAGTTCGATAAAAATTCCCTACAATTTATTTATTTTCGAAATATAGCGTAGGGACCTAAATAGTAACTTTACAAAAGTCAAAATTACACGATCACGAACAAAAAGAACTTATTTACCAAAAAACTGAATAGGATTAGTAACACTCGATAAAAACAGGAGCGAAATTTGATTTCTTTCAAACGGAATTAGAAAAAAAAATACATTGCAATTTTGACCAGCCTCGCATGGCTGAGTAGTTTAAACCAAATAAAATTTATTCTACTTTTATGTTCGAGTTTTCACTTTTATTACACCATCTATTAAAATAGCGAACTAAATCCGGTAATAACCTTCGATTTCTTTACGCTATGTCAATTTACCATATCCGCTCTTGTTAAATAGGTTTCTTCCTACTAGAGTTATAATCTAATTTTCTACGGATGTAATGCCAATTATTTTAACAGATTTCTTACCCTATGAATAAGATAAACCTGTCTGAAAAATCGCGATCTGATAAAAACTAAAAATTATAGTTATAAAAATTGTAAAATAATAATGTACCGTAATATTATTTGAACTGAATAATTATATATTACGTTTTAGCCTTAGAAAGAGAAAATAATATATTAATAGATATTTGTTAATATTCGTATTAAATGTTTAAAGACTAGTTCAATGTTTATACCCATTCGGGTAAATGAACTTAACCGGTTAATATTTAAAAACATTTTCTTTATTAGAATTTATCACTTTCTATTAGTAAAAGCTGATTAAGATTATAATATTATATTATATTTCATAATTTTAATATTACAATGAGTATAGTATTAAATATAAGTTTATGACTAATATTAAATAATTATAGTATAATTAATAATTTTAATATACTAGAATAATACCCAAGGCACCACCTTAGACCCAAGTCATCTAGCGACTTTTAATTCCTTTAAATTTGGTGGACGGGTTACAATGCGTAGGAGGGAGGTGGCAAGCCCTTCATGCCACACGAGCAACAGCTCCCTACACTAACTATTACCGTTCCCCTCAGCAAGTTTTTAAGGAAAATTTCAACCGAAAAACCCGGGGGAATACCCTTCTAACCAGTGGGAAGATAGCGCAGAAGGAGTTATTCCGAGTTTTCACCCAGTGCCACAAGCTGGAATCGAACCCGGCTCCTCTAGTTGCGAGGCGAAAGTGCAAACCATTTCGCCCCCCACTTATGATAAATATGATTATGTCTAATATTTAATAGTTATTATCTAATTAATAGTTTTAAAATTACTATTTTTTGCAAGATACGTAAATATAGAATCTTTAGAAAAATTGGTTCCACCCATTTTTCATGATATATTAACAGATAAAATCTTTCCGTCTGCTTTTAACACATTTTAACCATTACCAAGCCATTACCATTTATCTGATATAGTTCGA
Organism: Leiobunum rupestre; assembly: GCF_980474605.1. Taxonomy (NCBI): domain Eukaryota; kingdom Metazoa; phylum Arthropoda; class Arachnida; order Opiliones; family Sclerosomatidae; genus Leiobunum; species Leiobunum rupestre. The sequence continues at coordinate 58,522,864 of NC_143386.1, forward strand.
ATAAGATTTATTTATCTTATTTTTTCCTAAGTTGTAAATTTTAATGACGTTTGAAACAAGCCTTTGAGGTTTTCTGCAACTCCACTCCGTTAAGGTCTAGGTTAAGGTCATCGTCAAAATGTAAAATATCCTTTAGGAGACGGGAATTTTAATTGATTCGATCATACTTTATCTCATCAGCCTTAAAAATATTATTAAAATTTTAACGATTCTCTAACGATTAATTTTTTTTCGATTCGGGATAAGTTTAATGGAAAATAAAGTTAAAAATCCATTTGAAGAGGTAGAATTATAAATGCGTGTTTCAAAATTCACGATCTTAAGGGCAAACCCTGAGTAAGTACGTTTTCCGCCACCAGGTGGAGTAACGACTCCCTAGGCATCACTCTGTATTGACTAGAGTAAAGCCCACATGAAGTCTTTAAAACCCTCAACCCTTCGAAATATAAATTCATATCTCTGTCTAAAAATAAGCAAAATTAAAAATAATAGAACTCCATCGCTAAAGTGTGATTTAAAACGAATATTTTAAAGATTTTTTATAAAATAATCAAGGATCTAAATTGGAAGTGGTAGGTGGGGTGGCGGAGTGGTTAGAGCAAGAGGAGCCGGGTTCGATCCCAGCTTGCGGCACTGGGTGTAAACTCGGAACCACTCCTTCCGCGTAGAGTTTGCCAGTTCTCTCTCCACTGGTTAAAGGGGTTTTCCCCGACATCTTCGGTTTCCCCTTTCCATAAAAACTTGCCGAGGTTAACGGCAATAGTTAGTGTAGGGAGCTGTCGGCTAGCTCGCGTGGCATGAAGGGCTTGCCACCACCCTCCTACGCGTTGTAACCCGACCACCGGTAAATAAGGAATTAAAAGTCGCAAGCTGACTTGGGCCTGTGGTGGTGCCTAGGGTATTAGCCTAGCTAATTATTATTATAAGGTGTGCTCGGAACAGATTTTAAATTATTACACATTTAACCAATTTAATCAAACCGTAATTATTAATTTTACGTCATTCTCATAAAAAATTTCAAATGATGGTTTGGAATTGGTTTAATAAAGTTTAAGATTTAATAAAACAATAAATAGTTCACATTACAGATAAAATGTTTGTATTTTAACGCAAATGGTATTTAAATAAATTTAAATAAAATAAATAGAAATACAGATAAAAATAAACTATTTTAAATGTACCTAATTAATTTAAGTTAAAATGAACAAACCCCATAAATTTATTTAAAATTTAAAAAATTGTCCAAATGTACCGTTTTAATTTGATTCGTCAAGTTTAAGTAATAACTAAAAGATTGATAGCAAAACTGCCGTGAACAAAGTCGAGAATACATATCATATATTTATGTCCAAAAAATAGCTATATTCTACAGAAAAAGCCAAACAGTGAGGAAACTGCTTTGTATCCCTAAATGATATTCAAGGTGTTTCTACAAATTCAAGGCGTTGTTCTCTAGGTCAAAATAAGTCCAAAGTGGCGAATGGTCCACAAGTTCATTCGACATTTTGAACTCGTTCTGACGCCCACAGTATTTGTAGAAACACCCTTTCCCCCAACTCATTCTTAGAATTTCATACCTATCGTGATATATTACACCTTAATTTGTCCGTTTAAAATTTAAAAATATCTCATTCATGAAGTCACTCTAGTAAAAAATTCCCTCATTGCATTTGTTTCAATGTAAAATATCCGTTAACGATTTCCTCATTAATATGATGACGTAAACTTAGACACCACCTTCAAAAATACCCTTGAACGATCCCTACGCCTCGCGCTATCCGTATATCTTTAGAGTCCATCCGAAAGAGTCAGCAAAACAGATGGTTTCAAATTTATCCAGGAATTAGAAACGCTCGTTAACGAAATGATATCATTAAGTATAATTGGTGAAATTTACCTCGACGTCTTGTAAATTCAACCAATCTCAAGATTTTGGACAACGCCTCGCGTGTAATGGAACCTCATTTCGAAATTATCTTTCCAAGGTTACAAATCGCGGGCTTGATATCGTAGAATTTCGTTGGTGGACGATTGGGTTTCAGACACATTTTTGGGATATTTGTTACGGTAAGATAAGAGACTTGTTAGGACCACTGAAACAAAACCCACTACGTAAATTTGAATATTGATACGGTGGACGAGGCAAATTTTGATAAATTGTGTGAACCACTTTCATTTTCATTCATGGTCGTTCGGATTAGGGGTAAATGAAAAGGGCATTTACCCGCTAATAACTGTTCTAGGCAAATTGGGGCTGGTCCTGTAGCGATTAACAGCGAGGTTACAAATCCAATTTATTTATTTTAAAACATGTAGCAAGGAGTGGTTGCGGTAGTAGATTCATTTGAAATTTATATTTCTTGTGAAAAAAATAACTCGATTTCGTTGAAATTAATCTTTTATCAGGAATATATATGCGGGCTAAACAGGGTCCTAAAATTCCTCTAAGAAAAACCACGCCCCTTCGACTTTCCGGTATGTAGGCGGAGAATATTTACCGTGAATCATAAAACATGACTGTAGCTGCGGTTTCATATTCTCTGCTAACATGAATATATTATTTATTTTTATCAATAGCTCATTCTATAAAATAATATATACGCATACATGCATAAAAAGTGTTATTTATAATATTTCCGTGTAGAGGGTCTCGTGCGTTTTCGCGCGAGCTCAACAAAAACAAAAATATGCGCGCGCTCCCTAACTTTAACTGCACGATGAATCTAACGTAATCACGTGACCTCTCGTATTTTATATAAAGAGCTATTAACCTTAATAACGGATCAAGTATGTAGAGGAAATACGTGGTCGTTGTAATAGATTAAATTTACAGTCCTTTTTCGTTGACATTTATCAAAAATTAATCATTTTCTAAATTAACGCGAATAACGGCTCAAGTACGCTGCAAAACGTGGTGGTTTCGAAGGATAGATGTGTACTTATTCCGATTAAATGTATTAAATCGTGTTAATGACGATTAAATTTATATCCGATTTAATCTTTTAATCTTGATTTATTTTTTGGCTCGATTTAATCACCATCTAATCTTTAATTTAATTCGATTTAAAAGTGATTTAACCATCCTAATCATGATTTAATCGGATTTAATCGACCAAGGGTACAAACTTAATCATCGAAGTGAACTACTCCTTGGGTTGTTTGAAGATTAATTTTAAATTTATATTCATATTTAAACATTTGTAGAAATTCCACAAAAAGTAATCTTTTATCAACTTCCCTCAAAATGACTAAATTTAAAAAATATGGAATCGAATCAAAGTAATCCAATTTTGATATTTCAACATTTAAGAGCGTGATAAGCAAACCCAACGTCTTACATGATGATCCATTAAAAATTTTATATTTTTAGATATTTTTAAATAAAATGTACAACTTCCTTGTTGCGTAACTGAGTGGCAATTTCCATAATGGACTATATTCTTTTTAATTTTTCGTCTTAATTGCCATTTCACCATACCTCGTAGTTGAGGCTCCCATTATTAGGCGAATACCTTACGCCTGTACTAAGCTATCCGGAACTACACTAGTTACAATTTCATCTATTCAGCACCGGCAAAAACGTAGCTAGAAATTGCCCTTTAAATGCCAGAGGCATTTTTTTATAAATAAACGTTTTCTCTGAGCACTCGGCAGTAATTATATGAAACCTTATTATAAACGTTATTGGCGCATAGTGGTGGGTGCATTGGGCGCAAATTTCTTTAGCTTTGACCGTACTAGCTAGTGTTGTTTAATTTTCCGGAAAAATAAAATGCGGAAAAGTTTACCGAAAATTTTCCGCAATTAGGAAAAATATAAAATTGAAACATAAATTACTTTTTAAGGGGTTTTAATTTTTTTAAACATTTTATCGATATAAAATGTCTAATAACAGTAATCAGTTGTTAATCAGTTTAAAGCTAGTCTAGAGGTTTAGTTTTACTTTAAGATCCGAAAAAATGAGGCGAAAATTCCGCTAAAGTTATTTAAATTTGCAAACAATATTAAACTAATCATTTAATTAAATCTTTTTTTAATTTTTCGGAAAAATACTTATAACACTATACCGTACTAAATTTTAACTTCCTAATTTTACACAAATCTGACCCCAGCCAGTGTCGAACTGCTGGTTATTTATGAGCACATTTAAAATTAACAGTCAGTTAAATTAATTTTGTCAAATTTAGCTGTTTCTAATGTATGAATCATTCGGGGAAACTATTCCTAAACGCTACGATTAAAATTTAAAAGGAAAACGGTCAAGCGTCAACGATATAATATATAATATAATATTCAGTTTAAGTATATAAATTAAGTATTTAAATTTTTCCGGCTTACGCGTAGGACGAGGTAATTACTTAATATCAATTAGGTAACACAGTGTCTCAGTACGCACTATCAATTACATTGCGATCATTTTTTCGGAATATTGGAATTTCATTTGAAACTAGTTTTATGAGGAAATAATATATATTGCGTTACACAACGTAAACGCTCTGGTTCTGTCTTTCCTGTGGAATATTGTGAGAAGTTTATTTTTTCGTTTTTCGGAGTTCAAGGTCAGTCGATGAGGATGACGTATTTTGTAGTCGTCAATAGCTTCCCACTTCGCCTTCGGCAGAAGAAGGTTTGTCTCAGTTGCGCAATCTTTTATAAAACGTGATATATTAAAAGTGATTCATTATCGAGGGGGTTTTGGTGAAAAAGGTAGTTTCCCAGAATAAAAATCCACCCGTTAAAAATCGTAGTTTTCCAACCATATCTAAATCAAAGTTAATTGTTGACACTATTACAGGCATACCTTTATTTAATATTGAAAACTGCGGTGATTTTTTTTAAATGGGTTTATTTTGAACTTGGCCTAAGTTAGGTCATAGAGAGGTTAAGTATTCAGCTATTTTGAGCGTCAACCGGTTTTATAATTGTTGCTATTATAGGTATACCTTTTTTTAATATTGAAAACTGCGGTGATTTTTTTAAAGGGGTTTCTTTTGAACTTGTCCTAGGTTAGGTCATAGAGAGGTTAAGTATTCAGCTATTTTGAGCGTCAACCGGTTTTATAATTGTTGCTATTATAGGTATACCTTTTTTTAATATTGAAAACTGCGGTATTTTTTTTAAATGGGTTTATTTTGAACTTGTCCTAGGTTAGGTCACAGAGAGGTTAAGTATTCGGCCATTCTGAACGGCTTAAGGTTTTAAGCCCGGTTCACAATTAAGGAAATTTTATTTAATTTTTTTCATATTATCCACATCCAAGGTTCCTACAAGCGCTCGAACGCACTATTGATCCACATCCATCTGCTCTGCTGTAAGATGGAGAGCTACATTTGAAGCAGAAAAATTGCCATTACCTCCCATTCCCGTTTATGTTCAGATATTTGTCTTCCAACCATTTACATTCCATTTTCCAATTTTTTTATCATTTCCGTCCATTCCATTTTCCAATTTTTTTCCGCTATCATTTCCATTCCCACCCATTCCCATTCCCACCCATTCCCATTCCCACCCATTCCCATTCCGCACCATTCCCATTCCCTACCATTCCCATTCCGCACCATTCCCATTCCATACCATTCCCATTCCGCACCATGCCCATTCCCTACCATTCCCATTCCGCACCATTCCCATTCCGCACCATTCCCATTCCGCAACATTCCCATTCCCTACCATTCCCATTCCCTACCATTCCGTACCATTCCGTACCATTCCCATTCACGATTTAAAACACTACAACCAGATAAAAAAAATTCGTTCCTTTCTCGAAGTCAAAATTACCTTTCTTATCCATTCCCCAACAGAAAATATTATAATAATTGTATCGCCAACCATTCCCGATATATTTCCACGGTTACCGTGGTAAATGCTAAAAATCTTTTCCGTGCAGCTCTGTCTCTCTAAATTTAAAATTAATTTTCAAATCTGTAAATTTTAAAGTCATTATTAAAGAAATATCTCAAAATATAATCAAAGGTAATCGACCGTTATAAATTTTTAAAATTCCAGTCAGTAACTAGCATTTTATTTTTTGCATTTTGATACATTTTGTCAAAATGAGATTTTTTAAAATCCAAATTGTATTGTTTTCCAAGACAAAAAGCAATATTTAAAGAAATTATCGAGTTTTTAATTTTAATATAAATCTATAAAACTTTGATCCGCGAACGTAACGAATTATGTGTATCAATAGACGGCGCAGCACCGTGAAAGGCGAGACTTCACGTCGAACGCTTAACGTAGAACTAATGATTTAAAATTTTCATTCTTTTTAATTTACGTCATTATACAGCGTAAAACCGTGCTTGTTATAAAAACAAGAAACAACAAAAATAAACGTCCCAATTACATGTTACGAACTTTCACTTTCGCGGCAAAAATCCGTGTAATTTGCAAATTATCGCGTGCTGGCTTTGAAATAATAGCGGGCCATTCCACTTTCGCTGTCTGGGGAACAGTTTTTTCTCTTCAAATCTTTCGCGTCTAACTTTCTCTTTCGAAATTATTGAAGTGTATCATTAAACGTATATTTCTTCTCTTTTTATCTATAAAGTAGAACACGGAATTTAAGGAACCGCTATTTCAGTTTTCAAAAAATAATTAAATATAAGTCAACCTTCGTCTGTTGTCAAAAACGTTAAAACTCTTTATCATATTATTCAAGGCGTCTTTGACGCGTACTTCCTTAAGTTTAAAAAATGCTCGCTGAAAAAAGGTGTTCTTAAAATAATGCCCTAGACAACATTTTTATGGGTTAGATAAATTTATGTTTGAAATTATCGTAAAACATCACGACTTTTTGCAATGTTGATATTGTTTATTCGATAATTATAATAAATTTGGATTTTTAAAGTAATTTATGCAAGGTCTTCCAAACAAAAAAAAACAAATCATTATGTTACAAGGTACCCTAATCATCACGATTTAATAGTTTTTTTTCAAAGCTACAGATTTTATTTTAATGAGGTTTAATCATACTAGGGAGTACTAATAAATAAGATAGAAATCTGCCCTCGTATAAGCATCACCAGAAGCTTATAGTATATCTCATAGGATAGAAGTATACATTTTCAATGGGAACAAAAACGGGTTAAAATATATTGCGTGTACCATTTTACTTAACGATATAAAATATAAAAATTACAATGCGTATGGATATGTGCTTAAATAAAATCCACATATTCCATTGGTGTGTTTTTCACGCGACAGCGATAATTTCAGACAGTCTTTTTCAAATTTGGTGGCTTAAAAATAATTCCAAATCTGAAGGTCATTTAAACTCTGAGGGTCAGAAAATATATTGACGTTAATTTATGCATAACTTATACCAATAGAATATTCATAAGCTGCATTATATCCTTAATCCTTATTCGCAAAATTAAAATATCGGAATACGCCGTACGCGGATTATGGGGTCCCACAAATTGCCATAAAATATCGCTTAAAATTAAAATTTCTTAGAATTGGCAAGTGCCTACTAAATTTAAAGTTTTTAACAAAATGTTTCTAAATTTAAGGCCAGTATTTAGATTCTCAAACTGAAAATGAAAAACAACAATCGTCTAAAAGGAAGCCCTTAAATGGGAAAATTCCCAACAGGCGGACCCCCAATAATCAAAATTGGTTTCGGGATATCGATGGTCTATGATGCCCTGTATTTTGGCGCATTATTTTCCATTTTAACCGATACCATTGAAGAGTAATGTCCACTGGTTTTGGCGTCTAGCGAATAGATGCTTCAATAAAACATCTTCAAGGAAATTGCCAAGAAGTAATATTTCCGAAAGCCAGGACCTGCAAGCTAGGAGCAACAAACACAAGGAGAACGCAAACCGCAAAAGTCGTGGATTTTCTTGCGTACAGTTTTCATTGGTTAGACGCTTTAGCGCCTGCTGCCGTTTGAAGGGTAAGATTCCGAAATTGTCTTCCCCCAGCCCGTAAAACGTTCAGCGTAAAGGCTCGTCCAATGAAATTTGTACACAGTCCTGCGTTAGCGTGTTTAAAGGCTAGCTGCGTTCTCCTTGTGTTTGTTGCTCCCAGCTGCAAGTCATTTTTTACATAATGCTTGTTGAAATAATGGAAATTTGTCACCTGTACGGTGTCTGACAAGTGTTTCCTTTTAACCAGGTAGCTTAAAGCTTAGCAAAAACACAACGTTCTGTTTACAGGTGAAAAAATTACATTATTTCAACTAGCACTATATAAACAGTAACTATGAGGTCCTGGCTTTTGAAAATATTACTTCTTGGCTATTTCATTGAAGATGATTTAGTTAATAGCCTTTTGAAAGCTCGAAAACTTAATTTTTAATTGTAGTGTTTATAAATAACGAAACTTTATTCTAGGAACATTATTTAATATAACCAAATAAACAAAGAAAATTAGGAACTTAATTACTAGGCTAGTATTCACTGCGGAGATAGGAGCAAGGATGCCCTATATACTATTTAGTACTGTATAACTCGCCATCTATTAAATGGATTTGTTTCCAGAATATGATAACTGGCCGTATCTGCTACCATGTGGTAAATCCGGGCGGAATTTTTCAAACACTGGTGTGGCCCTTTAAGTTGCTTGATGGAGCCGTCTATTTAAGGGGTTTACCCTAGAGTTCTTCGGTTTCCCCTTCTATAAAAACTTGTGGAGGTTAACTGTAATAGTGAGTGTCTTGAGCTTTTGGCTCGCGTAACGTGAAGGGCTTGCCACCACCCTCCTACGCATTGTAACCCGGCCACCTGAATTAATGGCTTTAAAATTCGTTCGATGACTTAGGCCTAAGGTGGTGCCTTGGGTATTAGTCTAGCAGATTATTATTATAATAATAAATAAATAATAATCAGCTAGGCTAATACCCAAGGCACCACCCTAGGCCTAAGTCATCAAGCGACTTTTGAAGCCTTTTAATTCAGGTGGCCGGGTTACACTGCGTAGGAGGGTGGTGGCAAGCCCTGCATGCCACGTGATCGAGCCAACAGCTCCCTACACTAACTATTACCGTTAACCTCAACAAGTTTTTATGGAAGGGGAAACCGAAGAGCTCGGGGGAAAACCCCCTTATTTTAGGGTAAATTATTTTATTAAAGGAATAATTTCCGAAATCATTCTGTGATCATGTTGCTTTCTTTATATCGTGTGCAATAAAAAGTAAAAGTTTGGACACTATATTTTTGCTTTACGATTATTATTCTAACCTTTTTTAAGAGTAGCCTAACTACGAAACAAAAGGGGTGCATATTATTTTGAACCCCGGACGAAAAATCGCTTAACCTGGCCCTGTTCATAAGCTGCATTAGTGCTTCCAATAGAAAAGTCATTAGACTTGGAATGCCTTTCTCTAATAAAATACCTTTAAAGTAATCTAAAGGTTTTATTTAAAAATATCTATTGACTACTACTATTAAAGTTATAGATATCTGAAGGTTTTTCTATAATATTATCTCTAGAATTCTTTCATATAGAACTATTGTACGGGAAATCATACGAATTTATCAATGATGCAAATTATTTTTCGTTTAGAAGATGAATGTGTTGAAAATTCAATAGAATTGAAAATTTTCGAAAAGATGTTATTGTGGTAAATTTAATTTAAAATTAATGGAAAATTAAAAGGGAATTACATCCTGAGAAAAGGTTAAGTTAGTTAGAAAAATCTTCAAAAATTAACAATGGTTACAACTTCAATTTTTTCTTTATCCATACCAAGACAAAAATTGTGACTACAACTGCATGGTGCCTTACAAGGAAAGCAGCCGAGAGCTCTAAGTTGGTCCTGAAGTGTTCTGCTGGTGAGTAGAGTAGCCTAGTAGAATTTTTTTGTCAAATATAAATGCTTAAAAGGTTGGTGTTATTATCGATATAAAGACAAAATTACAACTATTATTTGCAACTGCTAAACTAACATAAATTCAGTGTCCCGAGGTGGAAAAAAAACCAGGAAAATGCCAGGTGGACAATAGTGTAGAAAATAGTGGAAAATTCCGGCCTGGACAAAAGTGAATTTATAGTGGCCAATCTGGATAAAAGTGGCCAACAAATATATTTACCATAGAAAATTATAAAATAATTATAATTCAGATTTGGGCTACTTAAGGCAAATATATATATGCTTAGGAATGGTCAGATTCTGATTAACATTAGAATAGTCTGTTTATTTTTTAATAATTAATTCTAACACTGTAAGTTTAGTTTAGACATTTTTACAATAAACTCCTTAAAAATTTAATTCCAATTACGTTTTTAAACTTTGAAATGCAATTTTTCTTTACGGGCTCCACTTTTTGCCAATTTCCCACTATTTGCCACAGGCCTGGCTTTTTAGGAACACTGCATAAATTATTTATCAAGGTACGTGTAATTCAAATGTAACCTATTTTTATAAGGTCGGTGTTATTATCGATATAAAAACAAAATTGCAATTGTAACTATTATTTGCAACTGCTTTTCTAATTAACATAAATTAATTATCAGGGTGTAATTCAAATTTAAATCATTAGCCTCGTGCCATCATATTTATAAATATTCCTAATTAAAACGCAAAAAGGGAATGGTTAATTAGTATAATCTTGTCATTAGTGAAATATTAAAATTCCAAAATTTGCGAATAACGTTATAATTAATGGTAGTATATCCAAATTTTTAAGACGTATGCACTTCTTTATTCAACCGTTCATATCCAGTGGTCCGTAACTATAATTTCACTTTGTAAAAAGAAATAACTGTACAATCTGTATCTTAGTCATGCTTTCGAACAAAAGAACCTGTAAAAAAAACTAGCTTGAAGTTCACACTTAATGTAGCTAGCAATTTGGGTGGGATATTTTTTTTGAAGCCAGTCTTGAATTATTTCTTCAACGTACAAGCACCAGTTAGTATTCAGATTGAGCAATGATGTATGGAAAACCTCCAAGGCCAAGTTAGCAGCGCGGCCCAAGTCGGATATCTCAGAATCCAAAAAATCACCGCGCAATTTTAAAAATACTAATTAGGAATTGAAAGATAAAATATATATCCTTAACCATATATTTTACGCGCTGGAAATGGTGGCGTTGGGAGGGTTTTATAGTTTTCTAGGCAAGCATTTTTGGGAAGGCAGCGTCAACTTGTCTAGTTGGGCTGCGCTCTCAAGGATATCAAAGTCATTTAGTTATCTCTTCATTATAATGTTCTTGGATGTAATTTTATATAGTCTTATTAAAATTCTGCGTATTTATTGTAAATAGAAAAGCATGTTATTACGTATTTTTTATACACCTTTTAGTTTGGCTAAATATTCCAGTTTCTGTATAATAGGAAGATCTATTCGAACTGCGCAACTGATTGGCAAACGTGGTTGGGCAGACTAGTTCCTCCGTTTCAATTTCGTCATTTATAAAATTTTTTGGCTAATCAATGCTTTTGGTGAGCGACCTTTGAGGAAGCGATGGTAATATTTAAATTTAATAATTTCCATACTCGTTTTATAAAAACATAAAAAAAATATTTAATTAAAATTAATGATATATAAATATTTTGAAACGCTACCAATAATTCTATTCACCTAAAGAAAGAGAAAAAAAGGTTTGGTTTAACCTAAGAAAAAAAATTAAAACTGTATCGTCCAACTAAATCGGGTGAAAATGTAGATTAGTGTGAATAAGGCCTTTCGTATAGGAGTGTATGTGTAATGCGTTTTTAACAATACCTTGTTTTAGAGGCCAAACCTCAGTTTGAAGTTCAGTACGTTAATGATGTCAGTTTCCGAAGATTTTTTTTACTATTTTTTTTTATTATTATTTTTTTTTATTTTTTTTATTATTTTTTTTTATTATTATTTTTTGATTATTTTTTTCAATAGGTCGGTTTTTATGTCAAAATTCCGTTCAAATCGATTGATTCCCAAATAATGAACATAGTGAACTTTGACCTTGAATGTCCCTGATCACGGATCAGGATTAAGGTTAAAACTTCAGCTACACCTATTAATTGATCTATTTTAAATACGTTTCAAATCCAATTTAAATTGAATTGAAGTTTAATATGTTTTTCAATGTAGACGTAAATTTCTAAACTTTGTTTGAACTTTGACCTCAAATTTCTAAAACTATGACGATGACAACATGTCGCCATTTTGGAGAGTGATGAGAGATATTCGCTTCGCTTCAATTCGTTCGTGTCCAATAACAATTTTTCATTCATTTTCAAAACTGTACGTTTGCGCGCTACTCACAGCGAAATATTATTTTGGGCGCGTGCGAAGAGCCACGAATGAAACTATTTATTTTCGTTGATTATTTTATTAAAACTAGCGTTAAAATTAGGTGTCATCCATACATCAAGTGTTTTGTAACTTCTAAACGGCGGCCCAAATCGAAAAAATGTCGTAGGAAATTTTCGACTCAAAATGACGTGTAGAACCCGGGGAGAGTTTCGTTTGGCCGACTTCTCATTTGGCCGACCACAAAATACACGTTACGCCGACTGTCCATTTGGCCGACTGCACATTTGTCCGACTGAGAAGTCGGTCATATGGACAGTCGGCCAAATGGACTGCTCATTTGACCGACTGAACATTTGTCCGACTGAGAATTCGGCCAAATGGGCAGTCGGCCAAATAGACAGTGCACTAGACCGACTGCTCATTTTTCCGACTACTCATTTAGCCGACTGCTCGTTTGGCCGACTGCTCAAGATATAAATTATTTTACAAAATTCCTTTTTATTGGGGCGGGTCTAAAATAATTACGGATAATGTGAGTTTACAATGAAAAGAGCTCTTTGCCTTGGTAGCTGTTGCGTATAATTTGTAACTATCAGATTGACATTCAGGCAATATATCTCTCTTTTATAACTCGCAGTTGCAGTTTTTAGTGAAATCGAAATATCTGTCTTGATGTCATTGTAAATGTTAGATTTCGTCGAATTTCGGGAACTAGTTTTGTAATAATTGTTAGTTGGGAATAGTTATTGGAAATAGTTCGTTCTTATGACCGTGACAGATTAAGTCTTCTCTAAAAATTCCAATGAAATTTCAAGTCGATCCTTATTGTATGGTTTGGAAAAACCTTGAACTCCAAATAGCACATGTCTAAGTATAGGCAAGAATGTATATGTTTATAATTCTGGAGAATGTCAAATGTTTCCCTGGCACTGGAGGGGGGAAGAAATACGTCACGGGCGTGCACTTCAGTAGCGTCGGTAGACGTCACGTTAAGGGAACCAATGAGATACCGGGCTTAATCAATTTTTTTCAAGGGGGCGGAGTTTGCTGTTAGAGCGTGAGGTGGATTGGAAGCAAACCTAGAAGTCGTCTCAACAGATTTAAATATATAGATTTTTGCATAGATTTTTCGTATAAAAAATTAATAGCATTGATAAAGAACTATATTTTTTTCAAGTCCGACAGTTTTTCAAGGTTTTTCAACCAGTCTACCAAAGATTACCCCAAACCCGTCTAAAATTTATAAACCTCACTTTGAAGTGTTTTTCTCACGGGCAAAATTTTGATTATAATCTTTTAAGATAAATTGAATAACATTTATTTCTAAAAATAAACTCAACCCTTAGTATTATTTATTTTAAAATTATCCGTTTATGTAACAAAGAAAGCGTAAAAGGGATATTATTTCTGTCAACTGCAACTTTAGAGTTAAAGAACGCTAAGTAGACAGTTTAAGCCACCCTCGGAAAAACGCAGGGCCGTCTTTAACCTATTGGAGGCCCTGGGCACATTAGGATAATGGGGCCCCTATGACCGTGGCAGAGCACTATTTTGTTAGAATAGATTTTTTCGAAATAAATATGTTTTTCGGTAATAAATATCGGTTGTCGTTTGATGATCTGGCAGGAACTAGGGGGCCCCTATCGATCGCGGGGCCCTGGGGCACGTGCCCAGAGTGCCCAGTGGGAAAGAGGGGCCTGGAAAAACGTGAACGGGGAACTTGTAGCTGAGTGTAGAGTCAAAGTCAGGGATCGATTACGCAGTCTAATTTTTATATCGAAGTAATCAATGACGGAGTTGCTTTATTAGGGACCCCTACCTTTTGCCACTATCCTCGGCCCCCTAGGCGTAAAGGATGAAAAAATTTGAGAATAAGTAGATAAGTCCATAATGAAAAGGGATAATAAAGCTAAACCCTAAATAAATTTGAAGATATTTAAAAAATTACTAAAAGCTCGTACCGATAGGTCTTCGAGCAAACAAAAAACGCGAAACTCGGACCAAATAGATCTTCGAGTAAGCTGGCAATATTATATATACAAGCTGCTTATTTCTAGTGTTGTAATTCGGAAAATGACCGATGCCTTTTTTCCGGAAAATGTTCATAAAAAAAATGAGTACACTCTTAAAAAAAAGGGTGTATTTTCAAACCTTTAAGGGTTTTTTCTTGTCCCATATTTGACACCTTAACAGGTTTATAAAGGATGTTATTCTACACCTTAAAAAGTAGTTTTCCTGCTAAGGTGTTTATTTACACTGTTTGGGGTGCTTATGTCCTCCGTTTTTGTTCCTTTGTTAACAGTTTGTGGTATAAAACTATTCCCTTCAGGGTTATTATCTACTCCCTCTAGGGTACAAGACTACTCCTTTTAGGGTACCAAACGACTCCCTTCAGGCTGTTACACTACCCCCTTAAGGGTTCTACAATAGTACCTTAAGGGTTCTATAATACTCCCTTTACAGTTTTAAACTATTCCCTTTGAGGTTCTAAACTACTGCCTTAAGGGTGCTACAATACTCCCTTTAAAGTGTTAAAATACTCCTTTTAGGGTACTAAACTACTGCCATAAAGGGAGCTACACCCTTACGAGGTGTTAAATATAACACCCTTTATACACCTTTTCAAGTGTTTAATTTTTGACAATAAAAATCCCTTTAGGGCGTTTAAATGAACACTTAAGAGTGTTTTTTACAGATATTACACCCTTAATATACCATTAAACACCCTTATTTTAAGTCTAATCAAGAACCCATAGACGTACCAAGAACAGAGGAAAGGAAATTTTGCTGGATCGCCTCCTAATCGAATTTTTTGAAAGAGGCGGAGCTATTGAGTCTTCTTCCACTATTGTTACTTCTAAGAAGAAGGCGCGAACCCTTACATATGCAGAAAATTACATATTATTTTTAAGTTGGCTTTAAGTTGTCGTTATTAAGTTTCAAGTTGGCTCTAAGTTGGCTTTAAGTGTCCTCCATTTTTTAATTAATTTAAGTAGTTCTTATAGACCGCTTATTTTTTGGTTACTTAAGTTACTGCAGGCGGAAAATATAAAAAGGCGGGGCTTATTTTGAAAATATAGATTAGGAGGCTCCACGACGGGCTAAAGCTATGATTACGCGTTCCTAGTACGTCTATGGGTTCTTGGTCTAATATATTGTTTGCAAATTGAAATAAAGCGGCATTTTCGCCTCATTTTTTCGGATCTAAAAGTAAAACTAAACCTCTAGTAACGCTATTAATGTTTAGTAGTATGTTTACTGATATTAGGCATTTTATATCGATAAAAAGTTAAAAACATTAAAAGGTAATTTATGTTGAAATGTTTTATTTTCCGCAATTTTATTTTCCCGGAAAATTAACAACACTACTTATTTCCAAAATTTCTGACCATGTTTAACAGTGACTACGGTTACATGGGGCTCTGAACGTCGACGTAAGGGAACGTCGACTTTCGACGAACGTCGACGTTCCGAAAAGGGGAGCGGTTACATGATCGTCGTTTCAAAAAATACTACGGATTTTTCCCTCCAAAACAGGGTATTTTGGCGATCCTTAAAAATATGCTTTACTCGCGTTTTATTAGTATTTAATTTTAGGTAAGTTTCTATTGATATTCAATTATGAAATAATACATTTTTAAATATAAATATCTCAAGTATTTCATATAATAATAATATATAAAATGACATCTTTCATACGTTGATTAATTTATTATATATTAATTATAAATTATGTTCATTATATTTTCAGTATAATTTAAAAAGTTTCATAAATTATAAATTGCAATTTGTAGTTAGTAAATTGTTTCGAAATATTTGAAATTATTTATAAATTAATAGGAAATAAAATTAAGGATATAAAATAATATTTATATAATTATTATATAAATATAAAAATAAATATAAATAGTAAATAATATAAAAAAACTCAAATGAAAACGAATTTATTTCGGAACAGTCGGATATGCGTTAGGAAAAATCCCTACTGACCAAGGAAACGTCGTCGTAAAGAGGTTACATGCAGCGCCGAACGTCGACGTAAGGCGTTAAATCGACGGTTCGAGGTAGTTTTCCTTAAGTCGACGTATCTCTTCGAACGTCGACGTTCGTGCGGTTACATGAGAAAAATAAACGTCGACGTTTCCTTACGTCGACGCTCCGAGCTCCATGTAACCGTAGTCAGTGTCGATTAAACTCGATTCTTTGTAATAATGGAACTTGGCATTAATAAAATCATTGTAGGACTTAGCACACTTCTGCTAGTTAGTTAATGCACTTTTAGCATTTGCTATTGTGTTTATCGCTTCACCATTAAATAAACAATGAATAATAAATGGAAACAATTGTGTTCAAGGATGAATACCGAACTTCACATGACTGTCTTTTCGTTAATTTCAGGCCCCGTTTTTGTGGGCCTAAAACTCTGAAACAAAGCATTTTAGGAGCCATGTTCATACGACATTTTTGACTCATTAGAAGCCAAAGAATACGCCCTAAAATTTATGACCTACTTATTCGTAACACCTTTTGTAATATAGTGTATTTTTATTAGTCTTGTATTTGTAAGATATTTATGATATACCTCTGGTTCAATTTAAAATTACTAAGTTTATATTGTACAACCATAAGAAAAATATGTGGGTGACTTACGGAAAAAGGATATGAATTTTTGTACGATACTCTGGGCTTTAATTAACATTTAATTGACATGTAATTAACATTTAATTCCCATGTAATTAACATGTAATTAACATTTAATTCCCATGTAATTAACATGTAATTAACATTTAATTCCCATGTAATTAACATGTAATTAACATTTAATTCCCATGTAATTAACATTTAATTCCCATGTAATTAACATGTAATTAACATTTAATTCCCATGTAATTAACATGTAATTACCATGTAATTAACATGTAATTAACATTTAATTCCCATGTAATTAACATGTAATTAACATTTAATTCCCATGTAATTAACATTTAATTCCCATGTAATTAACATGTAATAAACATTTAATTCCAATGTAATTAACATTTAATTCCCATGTAATTAACATGTAATTAACATTTAATTCCCATGTAATTAACATGTAATTAACATTTAATTCCCATGTAATTAACATGTAATTAACATTTAATTCCCATGTAATTAACATGTAATTCCCATGTAATTAACATGTAATTAGCATTTAATTCCCATGTAATTAACATTTAATTCCCATGTAATTAGCATTTAATTCCCATGTAATTAACATTTAATTCCCATGTAATTAACATTTAATTCCCATGTAATTAGCATTTAATTCCCATGTAATTAACATTTAATTCCCATGTAATTAACATTTATTTCCCATGTAATTAGCATTTAATTCCCATGTAATTAACATTTAATTCCCATGTAATTAACATTTAATTCCCATGTAATTAACATTTAATTCCCACGTAATTAACATTAAATTGACATTGATATAACATTGATTTCAAATTTAACTCACATTTAATTCACATTTTATTAACTTATTAATCGGTGTTTTCCAACTTTGTGTAAATTATTTAATATATTATTTATTTTTTCTAGTAAAATCATTAATATATTCAAAAGTAAAATTATATGTTTTTGGAAGTTTCCCTGCCACAAGCTTACGTGGGGAAGGATGTATATTATTGTCTATAAAATTTCACTTGTAATTAACTAAAGCATCATTAAATTAAATGAGTAATAATTATATTATATTTATAAATGAGCGAATTTGGCGAATTGTTTCTGAATTAGTCAGTCAAATCGTTAAACGATTTTGGGCTTTAAACGCCTCTGTTTTTGGTCTCTATGGACGATGGAAAAAATGTTACACCTTTAAATGATTCACGTCGTCTACGGAATAATTTGAAAGCGTAAATCCGCCGTTATAGTAATTTGTACACCCTCTTTTTGCGTGTGTCCATCCCGGGTGGTTTGTCAATAGCGCGAGAAAGTTAGTAATTCGCCGGTAACACTCTATAATCAAAAACGGATCGTAACTATCGTAACGATGATGACTGATCCCACCCCTAAAAAATGGCGTATTTTCTATAGCGTAACTCTCTGGCGGAACTAATAATCTCGACATAGCGGGGACACAGACACGCAACTATTTCTCGAAGGCTACGCACCACACAAGACTGCAGATTGCGAAAATACCAACGACAACCTTTTGTTCGAAAACCATTTTCCACGGGCGAGCCGAAACAAATATAGGAGTGTGCCAATCTGCAAACTATATGGTTCCGCGGTGGTTCTCCCCGTTGGTGGACAATTACCCTGTTGCGAATCTGGTGGCGCTTACACTCGTGTGTAGTCCTTGGTCGTCGATATTCGTGCTCACTCGACTGCGCTAACCCTAATGACGTCCTAAAACTTACCCCGTGATTATAATATAATAAGGAATATCCCCATTTTTTTGTATATTTCTTATGGAGGAAATTTAATTATATAACAGAGATTATAAGTAATTTCACTTCGTATCATTTTTTTGACGGAATAAATTTGACGCTTCTCCAGCTTTCGGTTTCAAGAGCACATTTTTTTGGGGTTAATTGTCTCTCAAGGTATCTTATAAACGTGCGTAAATACCTGATGAAAACCGTCTTGAAGCTCTGACAAAATATTAGCCAAAGACTAAATGAGGTGAGCAAAATCCTTTGGGACCAAGACTGAATTTTGCTTTGGGGACCCGTCGCTATACTAAGGGTCTCAAGGGATTTTTGGGCCTGATGTAATTGTTTGGTCCACCGCAAACATTGGAAGTTCATACGGCCTTTAAAACCATTCATGTAAACCTATATTTGATTGTTAGGACTGTTAATAAAAATTAAATATCAAATATTTCCACCGTTCATATTACGAAAATTAATTATTAATTTCTTAATCCAAATATATTTCCGAATAGTAAGCTTAATTTCAAGTACACAAAATGGTAACAAACCTTGAATAATGCACATCTATATTCGCATTTCAAGACATTTTTAATAAATTATTTTTAACGAATTAGGACTCTTAGTAAATTACATCCAGACTCTTTGAAATGTAGATTTTATATGTTTTTTTTTTTGTCTCTACATTTTTCACGCTTCTATGCGAAAAACGTGTCATAGTTATCGCTTTCTTAGTTGATAATTTTTAGGGGTCAACCGATCCCGTGTTCTGCCAGTTTCGGATGGGTGTCAATGGAGCCAATTACTATCAAATTATGGCTAACATTTCTTTCGAACGGCGAGTAATGGTGATAATATTGGACGACTGCGCGACAAATTAGCCTTGAAAACTCAATGTCCCGGGAGTGCAAAGACCTTTAAGTATTTTGGACACATTAAACGTTCCTATATCTAATAACACACAGGATGTGGAAAATTTAGCTGGAAGCACTTTCAAGCGATACAATATGCGGGTTTTCACCTGGATGAAATCATGTACAATTGTCTGTAAATAATGACATTGCGTTGTATTAAATTAATCAATACACGGGAAATTTTATATTTTCGTGGTTCACCTTTTAAGTCTGGCGCCTACATAGATGGCGCCTCGATTATACTCTGATAAAAGGGGATAACTTACGTAAAATTCGATTTGGTTGACACCATTGCCTCTATCTAGAGAGACATTCGTTATCTTTATTTGTGTACCCCCGTACTGTAAATTGAAAACATATAGTTTTAATGATAGCTTCCAGTCTATCTAGAGGGACTGGAAGCTAACATTAAAAGTTTCATTTCTGAATTAATTTTATATTCAATGAAGAATTAATTTAATATTAAATTAAAATTAAGAATTAATTTAATATTAAATTAAAATGAAGAATTAATTTTATATTAAATTAACATGAAGAATTAATTTTATATTAAATTAACATGAAGAATTAATTAATTAATTAAATAAATTATGTTAAATTTAAATTAGGAATTAAATAAATTATGTTAAATTTAAATTAGGAATTAAATAAATTATGTTAAATTTAAATTAGGAATTAAATAAATTATGTTAAATTTAAATTATGAATTAAATAAATTATGTTAAATTTAAATTAGGAATTAAATAAATTAAGTTAAATTTAAATAAGAGGAATTAAATAAATTACGTTAAATTTAAATTAAGAATTAAATAAATTAAGTTAAATTTAAATTATGAATTAAATAAATTAAGTTAAATTTAAATTAATAATTAAATAAATTAAGTTAAATTTAAATTAATAATTAAATAAATTAAGTTAAATTTAAATTAGGAATTAAATAAATTAAGTTAAATTTAAATTAGGAATTAAATAAATTAAGTTAAATTTAAATAAGAGGAATTAAATAAATTAAGTTAAATTTAAATTATAAATTAAATAAATTAAGTTAAATTTAAATAAGAGGAATTAAATAAATTAAGTTAAATTTAAATTAATAATTAAATAAATTAAGTTAAATTTAAATTATAAATTAAATAAATTAAGTTAAATTTAAATAAGAGGAATTAAATAAATTAAGTTAAATTTAAATTAATAATTAAATAAATTAAGTTAAATTTAAATTAGGAATTAAATAAATTAAGTTAAATTTAAATTATGAATTAAATAAATTAAGTTAAATTTAAATTATAAATTAAATAAATTAAGTTAAATTTAAATAAGAGGAATTAAATAAATTAAGTTAAATTTAAATTAATAATTAAATAAATTAAGTTAAATTTAAATTATAAATTAAATAAATTAAGTTAAATTTAAATAAGAGGAATTAAATAAATTAAGTTAAATTTAAATAAGAGGAATTAAATAAATTAAGTTAAATTTAAATTATGAATTAAATAAATTAAGTTAAATTTAAATTAGGAATTAAATAAATTAAGTTAAATTTAAATAAGAGGAATTAAATAAATTAAGTTAAATTTAAATTAGGAATTAAATAAATTAAGTTAAATTTAAATTATGAATTAAATAAATTAAGTTAAATTTAAATTAGGAATTAAATAAATTAAGTTAAATTTAAATAAGAGGAATTAAATAAATTAAGTTAAATTTAAATTATGAATTAAATAAATTAAGTTAAATTTAAATAAGAGGAATTAAATAAATTAAGTTAAATTCAAATTAGGAATTAAATAAATTAAGTTAAATTTAAATAAGAGGAATTAAATAAATTAAGTTAAATTTAAATTATGAATTAAATAAATTAAGTTAAATTTAAATAAGAGGAATTAAATAAATTAAGTTAAATTTAAATTATGAATTAAATAAATTATGTTAAATTTAAATTAGGAATTAAATAAATTAAGTTAAATTTAAATAAGAGGAATTAAATAAATTAAGTTAAATTTAAATTATGAATTAAATAAATTAAGTTAAATTTAAATAAGAGGAATTAAATAAATTAAGTTAAATTTAAATAAGAGGAATTAAATAAATTAAGTTAAATTTAAATAAGAGGAATTAAATAAATTAAGTTAAATTTAAATAAGAGGAATTAAATAAATTAAGTTAAATTTAAATTATGAATTAAATAAATTAAGTTAAATTTAAATTAATAATTAAATAAATTAAGTTAAATTTAAATTAATAATTAAATAAATTAAGTTAAATTTAAATTAATAATTAAATAAATTAAGTTAATTTAATATTAAATTAAAATTAAGAATTAATTTAATATTAAATTAAAATGAAGAATTAATTTTATATTAAATTAACATGAAGAATTAATTTTATATTAAATTAACACGAAGAATTAATTAATTAATTAAATAAATTAAGTTAAATTTAAATTAGGAATTAAATAAATTAAGTTAAATTTAAATTAGGAATTAAATAAATTAAGTTAAATTTAAATTAGGAATTAAATAAATTAAGTTAAATTTAAATTAGGAATTAAATAAATTAAGTTAAATTTAAATTAATAATTAAATAAATTAAGTTAAATTTAAATATAATTAAATAAATTAAGATTAAGTTAAATTTAAATATAATTAAATAAATTAAGATTAAGTTAAATTTAAATATAATTAAATAAATTAAGATTAAGTTAAATTTAAATATAATTAAATAAATTAAGATTAAGTTAAATTAATCTTATCTTAAAATTAAGTTAAAATAATTTAATTATATTAACGTTAAATTAAAATTGAGAATTAAAATAATTTAATTATATTAGTCTTAAATGAAAATTAAAAATTAAGTTAATATCATATTAAATTAATTAACGTAAATTAAAATTAAAAATTAAGTTAATATCATATTAAATTAATTAACGTCAATGAAAATTAAAATTTAAGTTAATATCATATTAAAGTAATTTATGTAAATGAAAATAATAATAATAATAATAATCAGCAAGGCTAATACCCAAGGCACCACCTTAGGCCCAAGTCATCTAGTGACTTATAATGCCTTTAAACAGGTAGCCGGGTTACAATGCGTTGGAGGGTGGTGGCAAGCCCTGAAAACCCCGCCAGCCAACAGCTCCCTACACTTACTATTAAAAAATTAAGTTAATATCATATTAAATTAATTAACCTAAATTAATCTTAAAATGTGAACACGTAAATTTTCTCGCCATGTTCGATTTCACGAATGTAGGCGGATACATAAGCGCCGGACTATATTTGGCCTTTTTGCTTAATTGTTAATTGGTTCATATTGACTGGAAGTAGCCTTGGCTTTGGATGCTGAATAAAATTCCCCGAAATATCTACAAGTTGAACGCACCTATATATTTTAAATATTTTATAGTACGGGGTAATTTTTCTGCGTAGTTTGACCGTGATTCCGGTGAAGAGGACTCGAGGAGGGTAGTTTCCCGGCTTCAAGTTTTATTGAAAATAACTTTTATGGACACTAGCGCCCTCGGCTGTTAATTAAAATAATAATCGATGTAGTTTTAAATGACATCTTAGTATCTCCCTAACTCTTAAGTTCGGTTCTGTCAATGATATCACAATTATATATTGTATCTAATACGAGACGTACCGACCCTTAGGTGAAATTGATCATGGTGAGAAAAGCAGAGTATTAATATTTTAAGATTAATTTGGGTTTATTGATTTAATATGATATTAATATAATTTTTAATTTTAATTTCAGATTAATATATTTAAATTATTTTAGTTCTTAATTTCAAGTTAAGATTAATTTAACTTAATTATTTAAATATGATATTAACGTAATTTTTAAATTTAATTTCAGATTAATATAATTCAATTATTTTGGTTCTTAATTTTAAGTTAATATTAATTTAACTTAATTAATTAAATAACTAATTTTTATTTAGCTTAAATAATTTAATAACTGATTTTTATTTAACTTAATTAATTTAATAACAAATTGTTATTTAACTTAATTAATTTAATAACAAATTGTTGTTTAACTTAATTAATTTAATAACTAATTTTTATTTAATATTAATTGAATTAATATTTCCAGTTATTAATTTATTTCATCATTTTTAGTTATTATTAATTTACTTCTTAATTTTTAGTTATTATTAATTTACTTCTTAATTTTTAGTTATTATTAATTTATTTCTCCATTTTCAGTTATTATTAATTTACTTCTTCATTTCAAATGTAACATGTACCTTCATAGGCTCGAGGCAGATGGACGAGAATTTCCTGCCAAATTACGGCCAAAAATATACTGCGTTTATTACTCCCCCTAACGATGTTAATGACGTTAATTACAATCGGACCAAATCAGAGGTAGGAATAGATATTGGTAATGTTTAGTAACGTTTTCTTCCACCAGATGGGGTAACGCCTCCATTCGCTGTATTGTTAGAGTAACGCCCAAATAAATAGTCTTTAACACGAGGCGAGTAAAAAAAACACGATTCGTAACATCGTCTTTCAATTAATTCAAACTAATTAAAAATTAATAGTTGTTACGTGTTTAGAAACATGTAACAACTATTAAATCTTAATTTACTTGAATTAATTGAAATTGTAATATATAACATAGTAATGGAATCTATGAGGTGTCATAATTATCGATAATTATGGCTAAACGTGACTTACAAAGCCTATATTAAATATTTTTATAGGGATGCACCGAAATGGCTACAGCCGATATATCGGCTATTCGTGGCCGATAATATCGATATTAACAAAGTTATCTATCATAAAATCATTGTAAAAGACGGTTCAGCACACTGTCATACCATTTTATTATAATTTTTCATGAAAAGGTTTGCAATTGCATATCCGAATATGTTTCTTTTCATTTTACGTGATACATATCTCCTATCTCAAATCGAATTTACGCTGTTTTTTATTTGTTTACACTCTGAACCCCTGTCTAAAAAAGGTATGATCTAGCTTCTGAAGTCTGGCGTCCGTGACAGATTTTAAATTATTAACAAAATAAAACAAACGACTTTCTCATAAATAATAGATTTAAATGATGTCAATGTTGAATCGGTTCGGACAGTTTACGATTTTTTCAATCAATTAGTAACAAATCAAAAAATTTAAAAATTGATCTGAACAAATTTATTCTAGGCTTCGACTTACAAATAAACGTTTTATACATGAGTAAATATAAAAATTAATTTTTATTTTTAATTAAGAGATATACGAAACACTTACCCCCGACTATCGCTTTATTTAAAATAACTATTACCTGTTCACTCCTGTAATCCCAGGCGTCCGGGAGGCAGAGTTTGTGGATGGCCGTGTGAGGACGACCACCAATCCCCTAACGGGTGGTCGGAATACTTCCGCCAAGGGTGTCCCCACCCCTGTCCCCACGTATCCCCCCGTTGGCGTGGCCGTTACACATATCTCGCCCTGATTAATCAGTTATTGTGTGTGTGCTGGTGTCTAAGGCCTCGGGTCGACACCGCTGTGTGTGTATCTCAAAAAAAAAAGTGTTACCTGTTAGCACTAGCAAAGGCGGGGACTTTTCAGCTTCTGTCGGAAATAGTTTTTTTTTATTCAAAGAAGAAAGAAGGGCTGATTGAAGACAGCGAGCCCGGCGAAGATCTGATTACTCAGGGCGAGATAAGTGTAACAGCCACGCCAACGGAGGGATACGTGGTGACAGGGGTGGAGACACCCGTGGCGGAAGTATACTGACCACCGTTGGGGGATTGGTGGTCGCCCTAACACGGCCATCCACAAATGGCACAAACTCTGTCTCCCAGGCTCCCAGACGCTTGGGATTACCAGAGTACGCCACTACTCCCGGCCGGAAATAGAGTTAGCTAGAGAAAGTTATATCTCTAAAATAATATATGATTATCTGCTACAAAAATTCACTAAAAACTTTAAAGGGGCTGTAAAATAAAAATTGTTTTTGTCCTAAAATAAAATGAAATGCAATGCAATGAAATGAATCGTAAATAAATGAAATAAATGAAAAAAAACTAACTTTATCATCTATAACAATGTAACTCTGTTTTAAAAGAATATTAACCAAAACTAACGATTTGACAGAAAAAATGTTGATTTATCTATGTAAATTAAAACGTCGGTAAGATGCGAAATCGTTGTGGCAATGCAGGAGTTATTTTTCAAAAATGGCGCCACTAAAAACAACGGCTGACTAGTAGCGCCCTCTGCTGAACAGTGAAGGAAGCTCTTAACTACTTATTTTGACATATATATGTAAAAGTTCAGACAGGGGGAACACGAAACACCCCTTGCCTACGCCACTGAAGACCTCAATGCCATACGTACCAGTAATTTTGTAATTTAAATAGTAAAAATATAAACAGTTTTGGCTTTATCAATTTCATCGTTGATAAAGAATACAGTAGCGGCATCTATTGATCGACTCAGGAACAATACGTTTATAATTTTGCGTGCTTTGTTTTCGGATAACGACTCGATTACTGTAGTAGAATAATGGACTCCTAATAGTCCAAGTAATCCGACAAGAAATCGAAAAATGGAAAAATCGCAAAATTCGACGTGAAATCCCGAAATCCAACTAGAAATCTTGAAGTAAAGCGTAAAATCCCGGATATAAAAATCCCCAACACATTTTTGATGAATGTCTGACCCCTCGGGGTTCGTTTAATATGTTTATAATATTCGATATCACCATCCAAATGCCAATCCCACACAGACATTTCGTTCAACCTTGGCTTTTTATAAAAGGAACAATTAGTGGGTAATTTAGCTTATTTAAATACGCCAAATGAAACATTTAAACGACGATATATTTAATAAAAGGACGTTTACACGTACACTTTTTTAAAATGAATAAGATTTGGTAAAATGGTAAAACATTTCGAGGTTAAAAACGCGACGAAAAATAAACGCATTAAGAAGTGTTTTCATATGTAACATAATCTGTCTTAAGTTTGCCCCTGATTAACATTTCCATAGAAATAGAAACGCTCGAGAAGTAAGCGAGTTGCAATAATATCTGACACATGCGCAGTTAGACGAAAAAGCAGACGAGAATGGTAAAACCATAATAGTTATTTTTAAAGCCGATAGATGGCGGTCGCGGTTATTGAAACTCGCTCATTCTGATCGTTTTGAAAATCCGCTTCACTAACTTCCGTTTCGTCACTGACTGTGACATCTAGGAGCAACAAACACAAGGAGAACGCAGCTAACCTTTAAACGCGCTAACCAAGGATCCTATATGTTAGGGACATATAGGATCCTTGCGCTAACGCAGTGTTGTGTACAAATTTCATTGGACGAGCCTTTACGCTGAATGTTTTACGGAAAGGGAGAAGACAATTTCCGAATTTTCCCCTTCCGACGGCAGCAGGCGCTAAAGCGTCTAACCAATGAAAAATGTACGCAAGAAAATCCACGACTTTTGACGGGTTGCGTTCTACTTGTGTGGGGTGTTGTGTTTATTGCTCCTAGGTGGCATGACGTATTAGTTATTTTTATAAAGTAACGTGGCCTTCTTGTTGAAATGTTGCTCTTACGTCACAGCCTCTTATTTTGACAAGTCTACGAGCGCGCGCTACAGTCACGAGGAGAAGAACTTTTTCTAGCGCACGTGCAAATCGCTCGTGCGAGGAATACACTAATAAAGCTGTGTCTTGTGACGTAAGAGCAACATTTTAACAAGACCACTTTTTATTTTATAAAATCAACTATTTACGTCATTTCAAGCGAAAATGTTTTTCTGGGATACTTTTTACGAATGATTATGTTACATATGATGTTTTCTTTTACGTTATCGTCTCCACTTTCAGTTCAGGTTTTTCTTGTGTGGTTTCATTTTTACTGGAACTCTTTCCACTGCATTTCTTGTAGGCTTGATACACGATACATATCAACGTTCCGGTCAGGATCATGGTAATGGCGTACAGTCCCGGATACAGCATAACAGGCCTCACGATCTATTCAGAAATTTATCAATTTTAGCAGAAGTATTATATAAAGCTGGGCGAATAACCGAATTAACCGAATATTTCAGTCGAATATCGAGACGAATAACCGTATCGATATTCGTTTCACGCCTCTTTTGGTATTTAATCGAATATCGAATAACATTATTCGGTCTTTATTATTCGGTAAATATTCGACGAATATCGAATAACATTTCTATTATTCGGTCTTTATTATTCGGTAAATATTCGACGAATATCGAATAACATTTCTATTATTCGGTCTTTATTATTCGGTAAATATTCGACGAATATCGAATAACATTTCTATTATTCGGTCTTTATTATTCGGTAAATATTCGACGAATATCGAATAACATTTCTATTATTCGGTTTTTATTATTCGGTAAATATTCGACGAATATCGAATAACATTTCTATTATTCGGTCTTTATTATTCGGTAAATATTCGACGAATATCGAATAACATTTCTATTATTCGGTCTTTATTATTCGGTAAATATTCGACGAATATCGAATAACATTTCTATTATTCGGTCTTTATTATTCGGTAAATATTCGACGAATATCGAATAACATTTCTATTATTCGGTCTTTATTATTCGGTAAATATTCGACGAATAAAGAATAACATTTCTATTATTCGGTAAATATTCGACGAATATCGAATAACATTTATATTATTCGCTCTTTATTATTCGGTAAATATTCGGAAAATATAAACTCTTATTCCCGCCTCCCCAATTGGCCTGTGCATAGCTGTCTATGGGGAGGGTGAAGACAAAGCCTGTTTTGGGACGAAGAAAGTTCTATGGTAGAGCTCTTACTTGACGGTTGACGGCTAGAACGGCGGCGCTCAGTAAAATTCTAATTAAATAATCTATAGGGAAATTCTATATAAAAGAACATACGTCATTGGTCCGTTGTCTCTCAGTAGATACTTTTTTGTGTGTAAAGATAGTTTTAGTTTTTTATTTACGTCATAGGTCACGTATAACGCCATTAAATAATTCAGTTTTACCATTTAGACATTAAAATTAAAAATATTTCGACTTTTTAGACCTGTTATTCGACTAATATTTGGAAATATGGGGTGGCGGAGTGATTAGCACTTTCGCCTCGCAGCAAGAGGAGCCGGGTTCGTTCCCAGCTTGTGGCACTGGGTGAAAACTCGGAACAACTCCTTCTGCGTTGAGTTTTGCAAGCGGTGCCTACGTTATTATAATAACGTAGGCACCGTTGCAAGTTTTCTCCCCACTGGTCTAAAGGGATTTTCCTTCGGTTTCCCCCTCCATAAAAACTTGTTGAGGTTAACCGTAATAGTAGTAGTGGCATGAAGGGCTGGCCGCCATCCTCCAACGCATTGTAACCCGGCCACTTGAATTAATGTCTTTAAAAGTCGCATGATGACTTAGGGTATTAGTCTAGCTGATTATTATTACTTATATTCGACGAATATTCGGCATATTATTCGATAAAGTAGTATAAGCATTAAGCCTTAAGGTCTATTCACACGAGCCAACTTTTTGATCCAACTAGATGGGTCAACTTTGAGTTGAGTCAACTAGTTGGTTCGTGTGAATAAAAGTTCGATGAGTTGATCCACCAAAAAAGTACGCGAGAAAAAAATGGATCACTGATCCATTTTTGCTGACTCAGCATTTTGATTTGAAAAGTTGGCTCGTGTGAAAAGGTCTTAACTATTCGGTATTTGGTTCGAAAACTACTATTCGTCGCGGTATTCTATTAAAAAAATTTCGGGTATTCGATATTCGTCTCGATAGGCTAAAAGTGTTATTCGCCCAGCCTTATCAATAAGATTATCTATTACAACATAAGTTAATAATAGTAATCAAAAATCAGCTAGGCTAATCACCCAATGCACCACCTTGGGCCTAAGTCATCTAACGCCTTCAAAACTGACGGGCCACACTAGTAGTTATGTTAGTAGGAATTACTTTTAATTTGCACCTGGTTACGATAATTGTAATAAACTGTAATTATAAATTTTGAATTATTTTGGAATTTTTATCACGTAGTTTTTTTTTAACAAACTTAAGTATACCAATTAAATATCAATACCTCAGGGCAGAATAAATATTCAATCTAAATTATCGATTGATTTTGGAATATACTCGAGTCGTGTTAGTTACCGTAGATATATTCTAGTAATGAGCATAATCGCTTTAAAAGTACCAAAGGAACGTTCATAAATAATGAAAAAATGGAGGAAAAAGGTTCCCATGCTGTTAAAATCGTCGTACAAAATTTTTCAATAAGCCAGATTTGAAATATGTAGAAATAAGTGGGAAACCTTTTTCATTTATCATTAAAAGTTTCAAACAAACCATATTATACAGTTAAATAACAATGTCTTATTTATACAGGGTGTTTCAAAAGTTTATGCAAAAATTTTAAGGAGTTGTATGGGGGTGAGTTGAGAAGTATGACTGTTTTTTTTCAATTTTCCTACGATGAGTTAAAAGAGCGCCAGAGAGCTTCAAAGTGTGGCCTACTAGCCCCTGAAACTACGCTGCAACAAGCGTAAAACCAAGCAGCAGGTAAATGCGAACATTAAGGTTTGGGTTCGTGTGATAGGTAAAAAAGGACAAATCGAGGTAAGCAGCGTAAAAAAGTAAACTTAAACAGTATTTAAAGTCCCTGCTGCTTGGTTTTGCGCTTGTTGCAGCCTACCTCCAGGGGCTAGTAGACCACACTTTGAAGCTCTCCGGCGCTCTTAAACTCATCGTAGGAAAATGGGAAAAAACAGGCGTACTTCTCAACTCACCTCCTACAACTCCTTCAAATTTTTGCAATAATCTTTTGAAACACTCTGTATAATATTGGTATACATGTATTTTTAAAATAATGATGCCACGTAGGCCACCTTAGCTTTGCAAAATACCGAATTAACGAAAGATATATTTTTCACGCTGTAACTACGTGCCAAGAAAATATATTGCCTACTAACATATCCATGATTGTAGCGCCCCGGGTTGTTATTTGTTCAAGTTATTGGATCCCACATTTTGGCGCGAAAACCAAGGCTACGTTCACTAAGGCTCAACGAACTATAGTTTCTTACTGTACAGTTTATTGGCTTTTCCGGTTTCGATCCCACGCATTTGTCATCGGTTTCTCGACAGTAAAGTAAGGTCACCACAAGAATAGAGTGAACATTAATTTAATAATCGTTAAATATAATAAACTGATTGTTAAATCTAATGAATTATACTGTATAATTGGAAAGCAATAACGAAAAAATATAATAAATAAGAAGATTGGCGACATTTTATCTAAATTATTGATATACTTGATAATTTTAGTTAAGACTTTGTGCACACGAGGGAGCCTCAGGTAGGTACCATTTCACAAAAATAGCAATGGCCAAAAAAGTGTTCAGTGAACAACGGTCTCAATGAAAATACGTTTCATAAAAAAACAATATAAGCGAGAGACCAATCTGCCAGCGAAATAATTTGGCGTGACCAAACCGCTAGTCCGTGGCCGCTCTGTGACAGCACAGACTATATAGTCCGTGGTGACAGTAGTCTTGGTTCCTTGATGGCAGCGACGGCATAGCTACTGAGAGAACGCACGCGCGATTCGCGTGGTCACTCGACCGTGCTAACCCTAATGACGTCCACGTGATAATAAAATGAACAGGTTTTTACCAAGAATGTATTGAAGTTACTAAGAATATTTCAGCATAGCATTAACCCCTGGTACCATCCTCACAGTTTTTGTGGAGAAAGTTCGTCTGCAATTAAGGGGCATTCAAAGTCATACCATATAGCAAACTTGAATGGGAAAGCAGACGAATTTAAGCTACAAAGGCTGCGAGGATGGGAATCAGAAACCTGTAGTCCAATATTCTTAGTAACTTCGATACATTCTTGGTTTTTACCCATTTTTCGTATTCATATAATGAAAGACATTTGAAAAATCTGGGTGAAAATCGATCGAGTAGTTTCTCCATTTCCGTACCTCGTGGTAGCAGATCTGGCCAATCACAATCTGTCATTTCTCAAGCCCTTCTTTCTGGATCGCGCGCGGGAATCTTTTAATTTCCGACACCGGTGTGCCCCTATAATTATATTATAGAAATGGTCGCCTGAAGGTATTTTCAAAGTCTAAAGGGAGGAAACTTGATACCTTTATTAGTTTATTAATAGCTCATCACAGGGGGATTTACGCCCGTTTGCCTTCCACCTGCGAACGGCCATAATTATAGAGAACGCAAGTATAATTTTATTTCCAACTATAAATTTGATCCTTTTTAGTTTTTCGATTTCACGCTATTATATTGAGAAAATATGGTTGATAAATAAGTAAATTTCCCTACGCAGTGTAATTTTTAAATTTAATTTTTCATCGTATGATCAAGAATGTATTGAAGTTATTGGACTACAGGTTTCTGATTCCCATTCTCGCTGCCTTTGTAGCTTAAATTCGTCTGCTTTCCCATTCAAGTTTGCTATATGGTATGACCTTGAATGCGCCTTAAATGCAGACGAATTTTCTCCACAAGAGCTGTGAGGATGGTACCAGGGGTTAATGCTATGCTGAAATATTCTTAGTAACTTCAATACATTCTTGATATTATATATATTCAGCCGCGTCACACTGCAACAATTGAAAACTGCTACTTTTATAGCGTAGATGCGTATTTTTCACTTAAGATAAATTATGTAAATTTCCTTTTAGTAGATCGTATAGTTATAGCTTTACCAATTATTATGCCATCGAGAAATTATCTACGCAATTTTAGGAAGAAAGAAATGTATGGTTGAATGAATTGAATTCCTCCCCTCCAAATCCTGACTGCGCCACTAGAATAATAATAAGAATCAGCTAGGCTAATACCCAAAGCACCAACCTAGGGACAAGTCATCGAACGGGTTACAATGCGTAGGAGGAGCCCTTCGTGCCACACGAGCCAACAGCTCCCTACACTATCTATTACCGTTAACCCCTACAAATTTTTATACGAAGGGGAAACCGAAGAACTCGGGGAAAAACCCCTTAAACCAGTGGGGAGAGAACTTGCAAACTCAACGCGGAAGGAGTGGTTCCGAGTTTCCACCCAGTGCCGTAAGCTGGGATCGAACCCGGCTCCTCTGGCTGCGAGGTGAAAGTGCTAAACACTCCGCCACCCCGCTATAATCCAAGTTCATTCCGGGGCGAGCAAGCTTGTCACCTAAAAGACTTTTACCTGAAGCCCTTTAAACGTTCTTCAAAAAGAACGAGTCTTCTTGCAAATGGGAATAAAGCAGTATATACCTCGGGTTTGAAAGACAAACTGGCCACCGTCAAGGCCAGTCCCACGTTCTGTATCCCAGCTTCGATGGCTATCGTCCGGCGGACGTGGGAGGGTCTCTGGGAGGCCCACGAGATGAGGTAGGAGGCGATGATCCCCAAAGGAGGCAACAGGAAGACAGCGCCGTACAGGGGGCCCGAGGCGCTGAGGTAGATCTCCGGTTTATCGTACACGGAAAGACCAATCGCCGTCAAGATGGTCACCATACCTATAAGGGAACCATACTGTCCGAAGACGTCGTGGAATTTTATTAAATTACCGGTAGCGTTCACACTTGGCTAAGCTCCAAAAACCTCAAATTTCTGGACAATAAACGCGTGGAGGAACAAGGACAGTAGATACAGGGACGATAAAGTGTATTGGCGGCCTCTGTTGGAATATATTACCTTAAACGACCTAAACGCAAGGATATTCAAGACCAGTTCACATTATACAATTATTTGGGCCACTTAACTGTATCCAACTAATTGTAAGCAAGAAAATTGTATAGTGTGAACAGACAAATTGTTACAATTGTTCCCACTGTTTCTGTTCACACTATACAATTTGCTTGTTTACAATTAGTTGAATACATTTAAGTGGCCCAATTAATTGTATAGTGTGAACTGGGCTTTAGTTGTAAACAAATAAAATGGCGGTCACCTAATTTTAGAGGTTCTTGACGAGGCTTAAGTGTTCAAAACAAATGGGCATTTTTTTATTTACGCTTGTAGTTTTATTTTTAATTTAACATCAAAATGGTAAAAACTAACTACATCAATACTGTCCATGGAGAACCACGTCTTAACAATGGCCGCGGTTTGTTTGCATCTAACTCCACGTGAATATAAAGACGTTTAAAATCGAAATTTTTTCCCTGCTTTCTCGTCCCTGTTTCTACTGTCCTTAGGAGGAAGAAACTACTATCCTGGAGAAGAAAAGCAAGCACAATTGACCTTTGTGCCTAGTAGTGTGTTGCCACCTATGGATGAACGGAATAACTATAACTTTATAAAAATTCCGTAATGGCTGTCCTAAAATAGGAGTCGCTAAAAGCCTACGAAGTAGGCGTAACGCCTGGCGCCTCTAGCGGATTTTTATGCCGCACCAGTGCTTCCACTTTGAGGGTATTTTACCCTTTTTCGCGTAAAATTGACCTCGAGAGGGATTTTTTTTCGAGATTGAAGGTAATGGGTACAACGAGGGTATTTTGAACATTTCATGGCAAATTTAAGGGTATTTAAAAAATTTTAAAATATTCCACCATGAATTATAATTTCCCATTTTGACAAAGTGTAACTAAGTTGGCCGTTAGAAGAAACCACCTATGGACTGTGCGAAGTTTGATAAAATAAGTGAAAAAGTAGATTAGTCCATAATTAAAAGTGATAATACAGCTAAAGCCTAAACAAATTTTAAGAAATTAAAAAACTTACTAATAACTCGTACTAATAGGTCTTCGAGCAAACAAAAACGCGAAACTCGAACCAAATAGATCTCCGAGTAATAAACTACATAAAAACTAAACAAAATATCCAGAAATTCCAACGGTAGACCGGTTTCGTTCTATTTGGAACTCATCAGTACCGTGCGGGAAATCTGGCTGGCGACTGTTATATCGAAAAGAGAAACTAAGCCTAAACATTCAAAATTTCAAAACACGTTGCATAGCAACGGAAAGCCGAAAAGGGAGGAGTGTGGTGGAGAATAGTATATACGATAAGTTAAGTGAGAAGAAACCACCCATGGACTGTGCGAAGTTTGATAAAATACGCGTAAGTGGGAAACTGGTTTTGCTTATGTCGAGAACTTTCTAGGTTCTTTTCTGTTGTCAGCTTTGCCGATTCGAGCAGACTAAAATATTGTTTTCGTCCCTTAGTAAGCGAATTGCATACCTTCCATCAAAAGTGACATAATTCGCAAAAGTGTGACAATCCCTGTACTTTCGTATGCTAAAGGTTTAATGAATGCTCGACGCGAGATCGACCACATAAAAGACTATTTATTGTCGCCTTTCTGGATCTTTTTTTTAGTCTATGGTATTATATCGTAGGTAGATGGCGATAGCATCTCCACAGAACGATGAAAAATAAAAAATACACTTAACTTTGACCGGTGCTACTTAGTTTCTCAGTTAATCACTACGAGGCGTTATTTGTTGGTTTTAACTTCCTTCCCTCCCCAAGGCATACTTTCCCTTCTCCCCTCCTGACTTGTATTTCGTTCGTAACATTCATTCAGAAATAGGTTCGATTGACACACTTTTGGTAATTATGTCACTTTTGCTACCATTAATATTAATTAAATTAGTGTCTTTTTCTTTGTAAAAATTAAAGAAAAAACTGTTATAATTGAATTACATTTTTTTTCATGTTTTTTTATGGAAAGTTTCATTGTATTTTTAAATTTAAAATGGGTAAAAGTGGGTATATTATTGTTTGATTATTGTGGGAATTTTAAGGGTATTTTTGAAATTGGGAATGGGTAAAAGTAGGTATTTTTCAGCTTTTGTCTGGGTAAAATGATCTTTTGGAAGTGGAAGCACTGTGCCGTACTTAGAACAATCGCCCCGTGCTAGAGGTATCGTATTTAACTCTCCAGACGTTGGTTCTTCCTCCGTGATAAACGTAAGCTACATTCTTCCGAGAAATAACATATAATTATTCTTTTTCGCTTTAGTAAATACTTAATCGGTAGTTGTAGAAATTATCATTTCTTTTTTATTTCTTTGAAACTCTTTCCATGAGTTGGCCAAGGTTGAGCTGATTACGACTTACTTTTGTAGCCAATGGCGCTTTCTCGGGAAACTTGTACTTGAAGAAGTATCCGGCGAAGGCGGGCGGGATGGTGATGAAGAGGGAGAGCATGATCATTACGAAGGGCACCTTGGCTTCCCCCGTTTCCACCACGAGTCCGTACAGCCAGATGTTGGCCGGCATGGCTCCCAGCGCCATTATCCCTGATAGGGTCGTCATGGCCACGCTGTTTCAATATTATTCAAAAAACAATCCCTTATAAAACTGCTTAGGACTATATATACATTCAACGCCATTTTGAAAACCTTTACTTATTACTGAAATTAAGGCTTCATTTTTAAATTCAATATAATTTATTTATACCTAGGAATAATGACTGTGTTGAGATGATTATTATTTCTACCAAGAATGGGTTTATTTATACCAGCAATGAATTTATTTATACTAATAATGGATTTATTTATACCAGCAATGGATTTATTTATACTAATAATGGATTTATTTCTACCGAAAATGGATTCATTTATACCAAAAATGGGTTTATTTATACCAGCAATGAATTTATTTATACCAGCGATGAATTTATCCAGTAATAATTTTTCTCGCTATGTAAAGAGGGCGCCAAATGATGTAGCTCAAAGCAACGTCCCAAATATTTTACCCCGAGAACCCCGTTTTCTTTCCCCCCTAACGCTCCCGTCTGTGGGTGTGAACCTTTAGGATGGGGTGAGAAGCGCGCTCCCATTTCTCTTCCTTTACTTATTCTTATATGGTATAAATAAATACGTTATTGATATTACTGTAATGATATTTGGGATTTATACTTCTTGATAAATTACGTCAAATCCTAGTATTTGCCAAATATTTATCGATTTACCACAAAGCTATTAAATTCCTTTTGAAAAACCTTCTTAACTTACATAGTTTAACCTAGGAGCAACAAACACAGCACCCCACACAAGGAGAACGCAACCCGTCAAAAATCGTGGATTTTCTTGCGTACATTTTTCATTGTTTAGACGCTTTAGGGGAAAATTCGGATATTGGCTTCCCCCTTTCCGTAAAACCTTCAGCGTAAAGTCTCGTCCAATGAAAATGAGGTTTAACTATGGGAATATTATTTTTTGTTATGACAATTTGACAAAACATTGTGTATTTTCAGTGATTTTCACCATGGAAAAATTGAGAATTCTGCTGTAATTCCTAAATTAATTGCTTCTACCATAAGGAATATTGAATTTTTGGTACGTTTTGGAACTGGAAAAATAATATGAGATGGGCAGTTTTTTAAAATCAAAGCTCAGCTCACAAATCGCTCATGTTAACCTAAAATATTTGTATCTTACGCTCTTCTCACAATTTAGTAAAAAAAATCCTGTTTTCTCATTAGCTCAATTTCGAATTCAATACTGCTCAAGCTCTTTCACGCTCACCTCGATAAAACACGAAAGATTCTGCTCATTTCATCAAACAGCTGACTGAGCATAAAAACCCGAATCATTTCTTTAAAAAAACATTGATAAAATAAAACTAATTGTACCATAATAAACTGATTTAATTAACAAAACTTTTTAAAACTAACAAAATATTATAAAATTCACAAAAATCAATGCAAAAACAATTTTATTCCAAAAAACAGTGGTTATTTTGTCTAATTATAATTTGCTCATCTCTGATTTTTGATAGTTTAAGAATAACTAGGACGTTGCAAAAACCGAAAACGGAATTTTCAACAAATACTTGAGCGGAGCGAGATGCAAATCCGGTGGTTAATTAGGCTTAGATTAATTAAACTCTTGTAGAGAAAGGAAAGCGAGATAAATCATTTAGTTTTTAAAGATTACTCTTTATTTCAATTCGTTTGCATTAATGAGTGGAGAAACAGTTAGAAGATGCGGGGAACGACTTGCCGGTGTGGAATCTGAGGTCGACGTCGACGTGGCCCATTGTTTAAATGTTCTTTTACGTAAAATTTCAAAATAAATTTTTAAACGTGTTTTTTTTTTAAATAAAAATATAAATTTCAAAACTCATTTAAGCGTTTTGTTTTTTTCGGTCAATAAAAATATAAATTTAAAAATTCATTTAAACGTTTTGTGTTTTTCGGTCATTGTCAGCTGTTGAGTCTTTTTAGTTTTACACGAGCCTAGTATAGGCTAGAGTAAAACTCCCGTAGCCGCTACGGTCCCCGCCGCCGCCGTTCGCAAACACGCCGTTTTCGAACGCCACGGTAGGATTCTCACCGTCCGCAATAACGTCGTTCTCTTACGCCACGGTAGAATCCTCCTACGCTCGCGCTTTAAACCAGAGAGGGAAAGGCCGTAGAAAGCTAGCCATATGCTGCTATAGTTATACCAGCTTTTCATCCCTAAAATTCACGCGGTTTAGACAACCAACAACCTAGCAAGTCGGGCAATCGGGATTCGGCGATCTTCTGGCGTTTCCGTCTCTGGCGTTTTGGCGTTTTCGTTCGCACACGGTTTCCGCAACAGCGCTTGCCTCTCGCTTCCATTCGGGTGGGGGAGGGTAAGATATGGCGACTCTCCCACCGAGCGCTCCTATGTATTGTTGGCGACTCTTCGGAGCCCAGCCATTCTGTGGAATTTGGGAACTATGCTATCACCTTCCCTGAGCCCCTAGGTGTGAAGGGAGGGGAGGGGGCGGCATGGGTTTTCGTAAGTGCATCTCTAAACGTGGTGAAATCGCTTCTGTTGGTTTTTTAACCCTTTAGCCCAACCACTCTGGGTAATTTTTGAAATTGTCACCCCTATATTTCCCACAAACCTATTTCGAGCGGTTCCCATATTACCCACAAAAATATTTCGAGCGGTTTTTCTCGACCGTTTATTTTATTTGTTCATGTTTCCGTTACCGGTTATACTACTATTCGTGTGTTCGTAAAGCTTGGCTCGTGTGAAACTATTATTTGGGACTGCCGGGCCCACTTGTTTCCCCTCTCGTGGCTCCGTCAGACAGCAATTTTCTGGCGCCGGCTCTTCTGGAGTCGTTTTCCCCCCCAACACGACCGATTAACCACTCTTTCCCTTTCGACTCGTTTTCCGAAACCCCACTTTTTTTCCCCCCAATTCATCGCAGTGAGAGAATACCATTTTTTTTTAAAGCGCGGAACAATCACCCGTTTTTCCCTCTCGAGTCGTTTTCCGAAACGCCCCTTTTCGTTTCATCCAATAGCTTCTCTAGGACCGGACAGCCACTTTTTCTGCCAGTTTCCACAGTGAGAGCTACGCTCAAAAATGACAGCTTGCCTCTTCTTTTGCTCAATCTATTACTCATTTGAAGCGCTCATCTCAAGAGTCAGCTCACTTTCAGCTTTAAAGAGACACTCCATTCTGCCGCTCATTTAATCAAGATAAAATAAGGGTTCTCGATCATAGCTCATTCTGACTCCCAACACTCCGACCCGCTCTAAAAAGAGGGAAACGCACCCATCACCGTTCCGTGGAAGAATTATTTTTTTTTCGTTTGGGGAAAATATAATTCTCACGTAATAGGTTTAACCACGAAAATATTTTATTTTATTTTTATCTCCCACGGAGGGCGTTTATTACCTAATTAAAATACACTTATTTAATAGCTTGATCTGGTTTTTATTATCAGATAACACTTATTAAAATTCAGTATTGAATAATTATAAGCTGAATTAATGGCTTTAAAAGTCGCTTGATGACTTAGGCCTAAGGTGGTGTCTTGGGTATTAGCCTAGCTTATTATTATGATTATTATTAATTGAAAAACCCAAATATCTAAAATTTTCCCTTTAAATGGGAACGGACAAGCTTTTCCAAATATCGCCTTATTTGCATATCAACAGATCAACAAGACATTCAATATACTACATGTACCTTATTTGGTCATGAAAAAATAGTTTTTGACCCAAAAAGTTGGAACGCCAAATAACGCCAAATATTTGGGTTTGAATTTTCGCCGCCATCTTAAGGTGTATCGGCAGCGCCAGTACGACCTTAGTGAGCGATTTGCGAACTATCCTAACTAAAATCGCGCAATTTAGGCTTAGGTCTCTTATAACTGGAACGCGCCGCGCGTGCAAAACAAATTTTTTGCGTCTTCAGCAGCGCGCGCTTTTACGTTGTTTTTCTGTCTAATCGACTTCTCACCAGGTGTCGCGGCGGACGCGCGCTTTTCAATTTCCCGAAATTTCTTTATTTTATTAAAAATTAACCACTCAATATTTTTTGATGCGGTTTTCGACATAAATTTTAGTTTTTAATGGGCTATAGGGCTATCTAACTGGTTAAAGCTTGACCGTTCCCCTTTAACAATTTTTTTGTGCCGTTATAAATTACAATTATTGTCATATTTGGACGGAGAAAGGTACCTATAAACATAATCATTGTAGCCCAAATCGGTTGTAGGGTGTTTTTCTTTTGAATATTGCATAATAATGACTTTTCAATGCCGACAACCAGTTTTAACTCGTTCCACTTTAAGTATGCACCAGCTCATTTTTGCGTAACGGAACAAAAGCCCTGAGGCGTCAATTCTTTTATTTTAATGTTTTCGAATATCGGTTAATATTTTTCAGCCTGGAGTGAAATTACCAATATAATAAGTGAATATAAATATAGCCCGAAAAATATAGTGTCTCTTACGAGAGAACTAACTATCGCCCTATAGAGTGCCAGCAGCTTGAAACCCTGGACGTCACCAATGTTAAACGTCTATTGAGAAAAAACGCGAGTTTTCATGACAACCACTACGGAAGCTACGGCTGTGACGTCACTAACTTTTAAAAACGCATCAACTGCTAGCACTCTATACTGAGATATAATACGCGTTTGTAGGAGCTGAAATTAATTGATACCAGAAGTATTTAATATAACTCTTAAGATAGAAGTATCCACTGCCCTATACTGATAATATTATTTGTTTGAAACATGTAATTTCGCGTCGTATTTTCAAAAGTCAATTCATGATCGAGTTTTGCCCCGGGGCACGAGTGGGGAGGGGGGAGGAAATACGTCACCGACGTATGCTTCAATCGCATCGGGAAGCATCAGTTTTATCCCAACGCACCACATTAGGCCTAAGTCATCGAGCGACTTTTAAAGCCATTAATTCGGGTGGCTGGTTTACAATGCCATGCTGATTTGATTTTGTTAGCATGAAGGAGCTTCTTGCAAGAGCATGAGGTTGATTGGGATAAACGTTAAAAATAGTCTAAAAATATGTATTATCACTAACAAGTGGTTCTCACAGATTTTGTTGAAAATCGGGGGTTAGGTAGACCTTATGGTAGTATGAAAATTACCAAAGGGAAAAGTTGCAATGGGCTTTAGTTTTCCCATGGCAACCGAAAATGTTTTTGACCTCTCCATTTAAAAAAGCATGGGAATTTCTCGGTTACAAAATTTTGTTAAAATTTAACCAAAATTGATCAATTTTAGCCAAAATCATTGATCAATTTTACCGAAAATAGGTCAAATTCATCGGTTTGGGTAAGTTTTGAAAATTTAATTTTTTAGGAAAACTTTAGCCCATTTCAACTTTTCCCTTTGGCAATTTTCATACTACCATAAGATCTACCTAACCCCCGAATTTCAACAAAATTGGTGATAACCACCTCGGGTAGTCTCCTTCATTCTTGGTATTACACAGGAAAAAATATGATTTATGAATAGTACATATTCCGACGTAAATTTTAAGCTGTGATGTGGCGTGCGAAAGTAAATTTACCTCCTATAGATGTACACTTCAATCGTAATAAATATATGACGTAAATCTGCTATAGCTTAGTAAACTGAACTTTTAGAATTCAGATACTTAAGATAATTTTACACGAACTATTCCAGGGCTCTTTCTAAAACCGTTTTACCGAAAAATATTACGATTTGAATCATTTTTTTTCACAGTACTTAATGAAACTTAAATTTATTACGTCAATATTTAAAATTGAAATTGTACTAGATAAGGTCCTCACCCGAGGGAAATGTCCCCAGAAAAGTCTTACGATTTAAATAATCTTTTGCACAGTACTTAATTAAACTTAAATTTATTACGTCAATATTTAAAAATGATATTGTACTAGATAAGGTCCTCACCCGAGGGAAATGTCCCCAGAAAAGTCTTACGATTTAAATAATTTTTTGCACAGTACTTAATTAAACTTAAATTTATTACGTCAATATTTTAAATTAATATTGTCCTAGAGTAGCTGCTCACCTGAGGGAAATGTCCCCATCGCTGAAATAGGTGAAGACATTGGAGACAGTACCACCGGGACAACTGGACGTCAACAGGACCCCAGTGGCGTGCAGTCCGTCGATACCGAAAAGCTTGATGACGCAGAAGGCCGCTAAAGGCATGAGTAGAAACTGACAGGCCATTCCAATAGCGATACCAATAGGCTTCTTCAAATGCTTCTTCAACTACCAAATAGGCCCGTTTAAAACATCCACTTAATTCATTTAAATCCAGATGTCATTAATTACCTCCGTTAAAGAAACGCCGCAACCCATAGAGAACATGACTATAATAAGAATGGAATAAATGAGCGTGTCCAAGACGACCTGGATGACGTTGACGCCTGGTCCGGCCGCTGTGGTGACGGTGCTGTTGACGTCCAGGTCGCCGTCATCGGGAGGCAAATGCGGCAAGTACTCGGTCGAATCGTTGCTCAACAATTCCATATGATTCCGGTCCTTCCGAAACGAAGGTTCTAACTAACGAAGATTCCAAACGATGTACACGGGCAACTTTTTAATACGCTGGAATTGCACCTCGCAGCGACGCTATTTACTATATTTTTAAAAATCTCGGATCGTCGAAATTGTGTTTCAAGGATCTCTAGGTTCCGCTTTCTCCAATTTTTCAATTCAGTCTATTTTTTAAAAACTTTCCTGCAACTAGCTTCGCAGCGATTTAATTATTGTCGGGAGCCGTTTTCAATGTTTTCAGTCCCCCCTGCACTCCATAATGACACGGAGATTTTCTGGTAGATTTTTTTTCCCCTTAAGCTTCAGGGGCACATTTTGGTAGTTATGATTTCTTTGGATTATCGGGTAGCATTTGGGTACGATTTCAAAAAATTTCCACC
The DNA here is from genome assembly GCF_980474605.1 of Leiobunum rupestre. NCBI lineage: Eukaryota > Metazoa > Arthropoda > Arachnida > Opiliones > Sclerosomatidae > Leiobunum > Leiobunum rupestre. The sequence continues at coordinate 58,565,513 of NC_143386.1, forward strand.
CGTTGTATTGCCCAAAATACGGGTTTTTTTTTGGTTATGTAAGTCACAGCTTTTGCGTCAGTTTTTTGCCACGATATTTTAGGAGTGAACTTTCGAAGTATCTTATCACTTACATTTTTTTCCCTGAAAAATGGATTTTTATCACAATCGTTTCGGCTCTGCACAGCTCTGGAGTACTATGATTAATGGTTTAATACAGATTTCGTTGATTTTATCGACTAGAGGTCTTAAGAATCCAGAAATTCTGTGTAAAATAATTTCAATAGTTTAACGCTATTTTAAGATTTTGTTCAAAGAACTGCGTCATTATTTTAAGTATTATTTTCTTAGGATTTAAAAGATTTACAGGAAATGTAATATTTAAATATAAAATCAACCACGTGTGATTCCTGTATCTAAATATTTCGATGCACTTTAACTATATTCAGTTTTATTTCCGGGTTTAATTTTTCCAATTATTAGAGTTTGAAATTAATTTTTATAAATAATAATTTTAATACATTTCCGACAGACTTAAGAAATATCACGATAAATTTAAACATGCAACTTACTTATTTTATTGTATTTCGTTACTCATCGTTAAATTTAATATAAATTTATATCCCTTAAAATCACTTTAAAATCTACCATTGAACGAAATATCGTTTCTAGCGAAAGGTAGGTTTTGTCATTATTTTAAGTATTATTTTCTTAGGATTTAAAAGATTTACAGGAAATGTAATATTTAAATATAAAATCAACCACGTGTGATTCCTGTATCTAAATATTTCGATGCACTTTAACTATATTCAGTTTTATTTCCGGGTTTAATTTTTCCTATTATTAGAGTTTGAAATTAATTTTTATAAATAATAATTTTAATACATTTCCGACAGACTTAAGAAATATCACGATAAATTTAAACATGCAACTTACTTATTTTATTGTATTTCGTTACTCATCGTTAAATTTAATATAAATTTATATCCCTTAAAATCACTTTAAAATCTACCATTGAACGAAATATCGTTTCTAGCGAAAGGTAGGTTTTGTAAGTACCCACAAAACAAGTGGAAAAATTCACTTACTCATCGAAATATATTTAAACTCATTATTTTTACGATTACGTTTAACGTACTCTGTAATTATTTTCTGATTCTTCAGCTGTGTTTGACGACAATTAAGTGCGATATAATAAAATGAATATATTTTTTTTGGAAGGTTATAAAAATATATAAAAGTTGGTTATTAGTGGCCTAATGAGTCCTATCCGAGGTCAGACGAGATTCCATCTTTAAACGCCTAACCAAATTAACTCGCGTTTCAATAAACCTGTATTAATTGGGACTCGGTAAAACCTTTCTTCACGTATATTTTTATTTCATGCCCCCCTAAACGGGCGGGGGAGGACGAAATATTGAAAGAGGGATTGAGACGCCGCCGGCAGTGTTGACAGATGGGAGGTTTCCCGCCAAAATTTGACTACTTTGGGAACGCTACTGCGAAAAAAAAAAAATTTGGGCAATGTGCGACGACAAATAAAAAATGTTTACTTCTATTTTAATTTTTTCAATTATGTAAAATTTATGGTTCATTATACGCTATTATGTACGACTACGACCCTGTTTGCCAATTTTGATTAAGTACTTTTCATTATTTTTCAATAGTAATTTTGTTATTTAATATTATTAAATTTCACTTTTTGTATATATTTTTCGCGCGTTTTTTGTAATTTTTTCCCTCAATTCTCAACCTTTTGAACCCCTGCAACAGGGCTGCATCTCTTCTAACTTTTTTGCTGTTTACCAACAAAGCTGCTTCTTCAAATTTCTATGACGTGTATTTCGTATTTCGTCCGGGGGATTTTTGATGTGGTATACAATATCTTTTGCCGCCATATCGTAATTGCATTTTAAGCACTATTTTCTTAACTCAGTGCATGGTTTATTTTAATTGTCACCACATTGTAATTATTTTACTTAATCTCTATGTCTACTTCTTGCCAGTGTATATATAATGTCAGTGTATATACTTTGCCAGTGTAAAACTCTCTACTCAGTGTTTGTAATTTTAGTCAGTGTATATAATTTCAGTCAGTGTGAATAATTATAGTCAGTGTATATAAGTTTTAGTTAGTGTGTAAACCTTCAAGTCCGTTTTCTATCACGCTGCTTACCAGTATTCTCAACTTTTTATGGGTGCGTTCGCGCTACGAGTATAACGTTTCGGTACATTTTATATCTTGTAACTGTTAGAATACTGTACTCGAATAAATATAACGTGCGTTTAGCTTTCGAATTGCCGAGTCGGGTTTCACAAAAACTTTTTTATTATGAAACACACAAAAGAATGTCGGATCAAAAGTAAAACTAAAACTATTAACAGATACGAGAGACTAGTGACATCTATATCACGAGCTCGGCATTTTTATACACTAATTGTTTATAAACAAAAAGCGCGCAATTCAAATCTGACAGACTCCACTGACCGCTGCTTTACGTTTTTCGGCAAACAGCGTAAAGTACCTTGTGGGAAATGCAACCGACGCATTCACCGAGAATGTGTTCGACACCTAACTGATGATGCGTTCGACGCGCTTTGGGATGCCACGGATCCTAAAGTTAGTAAATACACTTGCCCTGACTGTAATAGCAAGATTAAAAAGAAGAAGAAACTTATAGGGAACGGGAGTCAATGTACCCCTACTTCGGTCAGCGGAAGTCTCAACAACGACTTTCCAGATAATTCATTCTGCTGCACTTCTAGCTTAAGTGTCCCAGGCGCAAAGTTATAGGAGCGGAGGGCACGTTTAGAATGGTCGGACGCAGATTACCACGACATTTTTATTCCTTGTATATCAGACTTTCAGTAAATGCTTAAGTTTAATTTTAATGTTTATTACCAAAGCAAATAATATTTGTAGTTCATTTGCCATAATAATGAATTAATTCGTCAATTAATTAATTAATACTTTAAGTCATTCAAATTATTATTAATTAATTAATATTAATTGTATGAGAGGGGGCTAAGGTCTTGTCTTCCGCCCCGGGCGACCGTAAGTTTAGTTACGCCACTGTATTCCGGTTATTATGAATCGCAACAACACCGCTTCTGTCATAACTAATACCTCTGGCAAGAAATCCGTTCGGGCGGGTTTTAAAGGAACAAAAAGTGAATCGAAACTGAAAGCCGCTACGACACATCTGACTTGAGTGAAACTGAACTGTTAGAAATTCTTCAAGACGAAACACAATTGTAATCTCTGAAATGTACCAAGCTTAAAACTAACAAGGAGAGTACCCGAGGTGCTTATTTCCGATTTCGTTCAAAATCGGCCGTAATGTAGACCTATATAAGGTATGAAATTTCCCAATAGGAGACGTTGCACTACCCATTCGATTTGCCGTGGCAACCGAAAATGTTTTTGACCACTTAAAACAAAAATAAGATTTTTTACTTATTTTACCCAAAAATCGTTTCACTTTTACCCCAAAAATGTTCCAATTTACCCAAACTTGATGGAAATTTACCTAAATGTGGTTCAAATAACACATCTCGTGATTTTCAAATTAAAACAAAATTCGTAGCTAGGACCCTGTGAAATCGAGAAAATCACATGCTTTTTTAAATGGAGATTTTTTTGTTTTAAGTGATCAAAAACATTTTCGGTTGCCATGGCGAATCGAATGGGTAGTGCAACGTCTCCTTTTGGGAAATTTCATATCGGTCTACATTAAGCCTGACTTTGAACAAAATCGGAAATAAACACCTCGGGTACTCTCCTTGTAAGTACGACACCTATTCTTCATTTCACATTAGCGTTATTGAGACCGAATTTGATACCTTGCAAAACGGTAAGACCCCGGCAACTGGTCACCAGATTGTCTTTTTAAAGAGTTCAATGGTAAACTTAGAGACGAATTCGTGCAGAGCGGCAATTCTTCCTCGAATAATAACAATGTCTAAATCCGTAACTATTGGGTATCAAAATGCAGGCGGTCTACGCACCAAATCGTAAACTTTCTTTCAAAATATAAATTTAACCACCTTAGATATTATTTGTATAACGGAAGGCGTTCCAGAATGTATTTTCTTGGAAGTTAAAATGGCCGCTATTTCTTCGCTTATAATTGGTAATGTTTATTTCGCTCCTAATGTTAGTGATAAATTGTACGAAAAATTAAAATTATACTGGCAAAATCCTTCCTTGATTCTAAATAATGATATATTTATATTTGGAGATTATAATTTACCTAAAGTAGATTGACTGACATTTAGTACTCTAAATAGCAGTTACGCAACTATAAAGAAAAGCTGCTCATATTTTTGACATTTGTTATTCGAGTAACTTATTCCAGAAAAAAAACCTTAAAAATTATTGTGATAATATTTTAGACCTGTGTAACTGTGTTTAACCTTAGACCAAGAAACACAGGGACGTCTCGCTCATAGCATACCCAACGCTTTATTTTTCGGCGGGGCTTTGTTGCGGCTGTGGTAGGGAGAGGGGGGTTAGGTGATACAGATAGTCAATAGGCGCCATCCATGAGAGATAAAAATCACGTTTTTTAAAGAACTTGAAAAAAAAATAATCAGCTAAGAGTTAAATATTTTTAAATTGTTTTTTTTTTAATATTTTAGGGACACAAATATTAAAAAACATACCAGAAATTTCGCTTTTTGGAGCCACGCTGATGCAGGCCACGTGCTGACAGATTGTAGGGCTGTGCACGTGACTCAAATAGCCAATAAAAATTGACTCACCTTCGCTATTAGCGACACAGCGCGAGATAAATAGGGAATAGGCAGCCGCAACGAAGCTTCGGGCGCGAAATATCTACAGTGTGACGTCCCTGTGTTTCTTGGTCTAAGGTTATACAAATAGCCATAGTTCCCCGGGTAATACCGGGTACCCCAGCTACTAGTAATATATAATCGTAAATCAAAAAAGGCAAGTAATTTAATTTTTACATAAGGAGCAAAGGCGATAAAGAAATCTGTCCATGCACGCTAAAATATAAGTTAACTGCTCTGCCAGACTTATGAAAACTATAATAAATATGTTATGCTAATGGTATTTCCCGCCTTTTTACGTGAAATATTTTGCGAATCTAAAAAATTCGGTTCCCCAATGTTCTGAGTCATTAAACTACAGAAAAGGGGATTACTTAAAACTCTACACTGCCCTACGCGACTTTGATTGGTCGAATTTCTATCGGCAAACTGATGTAGATATATCTGTCGACATACTGACCGGTGCTGTAAAGGCTGCCATGGATGCTAGTATTCCCCTTAAAACTCATAAAACAATTAAAAAATTTCCTACCTGGTACTCTTTCGAACTAATTACCATTCTTAAACGTAAAAATTACTACCATAGAAAATTTAAGCGCACTAAAAATCAAGATGACCACGATCAATTCAGTAATTTGAGACACTTCTAAAATTATTTTAAAAAGAGACAAAAACACTAGGACTAACAGTATCTGTGATATGGCCATAAAACACCCTCGTATGTTCTGGAGTTATATCAATAAAAATCTTAAGGGTAAGCCAATGGAAATAATCCTTAAGTCGGGCGGAAATCTTATAACTAATCCCACGGCTATCGCTACTGAATTAGCTTCAGTTTTCTCCAAAATCTCTACCGACCAATCTTCCGACTCCGTATATAATATCCCCTACACTAACAACTATAGCAACTTGGTTATCTCTAAATCAGACATAATAGACTCTATAATGCACAAATAAATTTCTAATTGGTTTAATTTTTTTCCAAATTATCCCCAACATGGCTTTATGAAAGGCAAAAGTGTACTATAAGTCACTGTTGACTTGGCCCTTGCAATCCTTAACAATGTGAAACCAAATGATTAACAATAAACAAACTTGAACTTGAACTTGATCTTGGCGTTATTTTGCATTTCAACTATTCAGGATAAAAAACTATTTTTTCAAGGGGAAGACAAACTTCCACTTCCGGTCATTCGCAGATCACTTCCGCTCACTTGTAGACCAAAACTCAAGTCGTGGATTTTCCAAGTGCAACTTTACTATAATTCTTCAAATTTCATTAAGAAAATCTGCGACTTCATAAATTTTACCTCATATAGTGAATAAAGAAACGTTTTTGGCTATAACGCAATTTTCTTTGGTAAAAATTGTTCCACTCATAAACTTCATTTCTAGTCTAAAATTTACTTTTCTAAAGATAGTGTCACTCGTTCTTAGACAATTGATATAAGAATAATATTTAATTTATATTTCTTAGTTAATTAACCTTTTTTTAAGAAAATTTCGTTATAGAAAATCTGACTATTTAATATAATTTATTTATTATTGTTTTAAAACTATAGTCAGGGCCGTCTTTATACTTTTGCCGCCCAAAAATTTGCCACCCTTTTATACAAAATCGTAATTCTTTTCTGTGCAATATTGAAACAACAGCCACCATTGAGCGATTACCGCCCTGGGGCTATATTCCCATTCTAGCTTAATGCATAATTAGGCCCTATTTTTATCAAATAAAAACAATTTCGAGAAAAGAGAAGAAGCAATAATAAATGTTTCACTAAATAAATCAGCAAGTGAAACTATTTGTACGATTTGGCCCAACTTGTTTAAATGGAAAACGACGCCTTTAAAATTCAGTCAGTGGCGACTTCTAACAACGACAAGGGGAAACATTTCCACGCTATTCAGTTTCCACGCTATTCAGTTTCCACGTTATTCAGTTTCCACGTTATTCAGTTTCCACGCTATTCAGTTTCCACGTTATTCAGTTTCCACGTTATTCAGTTTCCACGCTATTCAGTTTCCACGTTATTCAGTTTCCACGCTATTCAGTTTCCACGTTATTCAGTTTCCACGTTATTCAGTTTCCACGTTATTCAGTTTCCACGCTATTCAGTTTCCACGTTATTCAGTTTCCACGCTATTCAGTTTCCACGCTATTCAGTTTCCACGTTATTCAGTTTCCACGCTATTCAGTTTCCACGTTATTCAGTTTCCACGTTATTCAGTTTCCACGGTATTCAGTTTCCACGTTATTCAGTTTCCACGTTATTCAGTTTCCACGTTATTCAGTTTCCACGTTATTCAAGTTGCTGTCATTTTCCACGTTATTCAGGATGCACGTTATTCAGTTTCCACGTTATTCAGCCTCCCCGCAAAGGCGATATTTGGAAAATCTTGGCCGTTCCATTTTAAGAATGTAAATAGGGGTTATAATTTCCCAATATAAAATTTAAAATTTGCCCCAAAATAAATGTGAGTCACGGCCAACTATGGCCAAGTGCTACCCCACTATAGCGAGTAATCAAAGTTGCCCGTACTTATGAACTATAATTTAATTTAATTTTAGCGGCCTTTCAACGCTGAATCACTTTCGTTATTCAGAACGCTCATCGTCACTAAATAGTTTCATTTCGGAATAGTTTGGCTTTTGAAGCGTTTGTTACAATTTAGAATAAGTTTGCCTCGCCAGTTTGTTAATATCATAAAGTAATAAATAAGTGTGACTTATGAAAAGTGTGTAGGGCCTGAAGTAATAATTGTTCTCAATAAATGAAAAAAAATATGTAAATCATAGCCAAAATTTAGGTTTTAAGATCTTAGTCAACGTCAATATCGTATTAGCGAACCATATAATATCCATACGTTTAAATTGCCGATTATAAAAACGTTAAGACTTATCAAATTGAATTTAACATAATTTATTCTGTCACTATTTCTAGCAAGATTGTATTCAGGGTAATATAGAATATGTAAACGCAACTAGAGCCTCTGAGTTCATATCGTACCGGATTGTAACAATATATTTTATATGGGATGCAAAATTTAGGTTGAAGTCCACTAACAAATGAGACTACCCGAGGTGGTTATCTCCGATTTGGTTCAAACTCGGGTGGTAAGTAGACCTTCGTGTAACTTGAAAATCCCTAAAAGGGTGGACAATAATGTGCTTTCGTTTTGCCATGGCAACCGAAAATGTTTTTCACAACTTAAAAACTGATTACTCGTATTTACCCAATATATGTATATTTACTAATATTTACCAAAATTGACGTATATTGGTCCAAATGTACCAGATTTAGCCATGATCTGAATTATGTATCTAATTGATGAACCTTTTTTAATTTTTTGAAAAATATTGTTAGGGGGGACCCTTAAAATCTTCGATTTTTCCATGTTAATTTTCATAGAGAAAATCAGTTTTTAAGTTGCGAAAAACATTTTTGGTTGCCATGGCAAAACGAAAGCCCATTCTTGTCCACCCTTTTAGGGATTTTCAAGTTACATGAACGTCTACTTACCACCCGAGTTTGAACCAAATCGGAGATAACCACCTCGGGTAGTCTCCATGTAAGTATAGTATAAGTTGTCTAATTATAGTAATTATAAATGATTTTCTTGTGACATTATGGTTGCAATATTTATAATTTTAGCTTCTTTTGCCATTAATAGACGGTAAAATAAATGGGGGTGGAATTTTAAACCGTCATTTCCACTTAAAAACTGGACACTAGCCAGGAAGGGAACACCGGATTGGTTGGTATTCTAGTATGCGCAGAGAGCAATTTTTAACTGTCGCTGAGTAACAAATATCTAAATCGTGATTCTTCGTAGAGCACGTGGCGCCATCTAAGTAAACTGACCGTTATATTTCGGGAATAAAAGCTAGACAAAATGGTTGTTTAACTGTAAATTTACCTATAACTTGAATTCTTTAAATTAAAATACAAATTGTTAACTGAGATCAATCGTAATAGACGTGAAAAACGGTTGAAATGATTTCAGTGACAATTAAAGTCGCGAAGCGGGGAGGCTGGCAGCCATGCTGTCACGAAAAATTTCCCCTTTTTTCGTACCCCCAAATTCAAAAACCCTTCAGAGCCTGGGAAGCCGAACGTGGAATTTATTTTACCGTCTATAGATGGCACCACGCTCTCCACTAAAGTCGTTTTTCCGAAGAATCGGATAGATTAATTGCCGTATCTTTACCATAAAGCAGGTGGCCAAATGATTGAGCCAACAGTTTAAAATAAAAAATTGCATCACGAAAAATCGTTTTTTTTTTATAGAATTCAACATTTTAAAAAAATCTTAACGACCTACCCCTAGATGGGGCCATTGACGGTCAAAGCGGTTGTCACAGTTTTAATTGTTACACTTTGATTTATTTTAACAAATCTAATAAAAATTCAGAAATAAATGCAAAATTAAAAATTAAATTTATTTATGTTTACCGAGATGATGTGTGTTAATAGTTTTTGCCGTAACAAGTTGCCAATTATATATGCTGCATACTTATAAACTACCGTGAAACAGTGTTGCCGGTCACTTTTTATTTAAAATGGCGGCGTGAAAAGAAATTCTATGGATTCCGGAATTATTATTATTTTAACCATTTGTACGTATCGGTTTGGACCAAAAATACAAGTCTATTTATTAATTAATTAGTTTAAACATATTCCCAATTTAAAGTAACCACTGTATAACTCGGAACAATATTTATTAAAGTTAATGAACACCACCTATGGACTATAATGCATTTAAATTACGTGAAAAGGTAAAAAAGTCTTTAATTAAAAGGGGCAAAAAAAGCTAAACACTAACAAATTTAAAGTAATGATAAAACTTACGAAATACTCGAAACAATAGGTCTTCGATAATAAAATTACATCGCGAAACTCGGACCAAATATATCTTCAATTCAAAAACAAATTAAAATATAATTTAAATATCCAGAATTTAATATATTCGCTATCATCAATTACTAGCGAAATAACTATTTTATTTATTGTCGCTGAAATCGAAACTTGTTTGAAAATATGTTTTCATATCGTTTTGGATTTTTGCCACTAAATACCACTTACGTTAAACTGGTATATGTAATTTACTGTATGTGAATCGAGCGGTAATTACTTTGATTATCATGATTGCTATGATGCTATCAAGCTTTAAAATTTAGAACCTGTTACCTCTAAAAACCTTACATAGTCTAATAATTTCAAACATTTTTCAATTTAACAAGAAAAGCCTAAGTTTTTATCTCTAAATTAAAATAGTTTATTAGTATCAAAATACATAAAAATCTAAATTGTGCAGATGTAAAAATACGCCCTTTAAATTTTTTAAAAGTAGAACCATGAGTTAATAACATTTCGTCTAAAGTATGGCACTTTTTATTCTTTCCTAACAAATGTCTAGACTCAACAGCGTCGCCTTCTAGCGTCTGTTCGATAGGGGGTGAAATTTTAATTATTGACGTCACTCAGTACAAACGTTGCCCAAAATGAGAGATAATTTTGGAAAAATACTATATACATTTGATAAACGTTTATAAAATAATTATAAAATGAAATTTGTGGTGGGAATTTGAGTAGGAATTCTCAAGATGTCTTTGTTCAAATAAAAATCGCTTGACACTTTAACAATCAAAATAGATTTTGAATTTAAAAAACGATTATTATTTGGCATCAATTATGTCCTTCTAACTGATAAGTTCTCATCCGGACGCTGTTTTATGTTTGTGAACAATCCATCATTGATTACAAGACCTGGTACTTCGAAATTTCCCTATCAATTCACAAAAAAAATTAACGTTTATTTTACTTATGGGGAAAACCCTTCCCATTTTCGAAGTTTTTAAAAATTCCGCCATTTTTAAAAACTAGCCTTAAACGTCGATAGTGACATCTAAGCAGTTTTTATTAAAATAAATTTTAAAATTTAAATTTAGTAATAATAAACCGAATTAAAATTAAAATTATAATTATAATTATGATTTAAAAAAATTTGGTTTCAAACGACAAAGTATTGTAAATTAAAGTATAACATTTTACAGCCATTAGATGGCGCAAATGTCGATAGCGATATATCATTATTTTGTTGAAACCCGTTTAAAATTTAAATTTGAAATTTATTTAAAAATAAAGGGAAATTAAATTAAATTCTAATATTAAAAATTTTAATTAAAAAAGATAAAAGTATTGTAAACTAAAGTTACACGTTTTATACCCGCTAGATGTCGCCAATAGCTCGAGAAAACTTACTTTCCATGGCATCTAAAAGCGGTTTTGTTTTGGTCCAAAAGAAGCAAGCTTTTTCCCTCAATGCCAAACCAACTGCAGTGGCGTTTGGTGCCAAAACTAAATACTCTTTACGACGACTGGTGTACTTGGGCCATTCCACTTCTTCGCGCGCTGTTCTTCCTAGGTTAGGGTTACTGAAATGATTCAGATATATCATGAATTAGTAATTAAATAAAATAAAAACTGTTATTATCATCATAATAACCATATATGTAAACATAAGTATATTACATATTTCTAAAGATAATCAGATTAAAATTTTTAGCCGTGGTGCGGCGTACACATCCGCGATTTGGCGGGAAATTCTCGCCCCTTGGAAACTACATGTAGCGTTTCATTTTACCTCTCTCTTAAAGGCCTAGGTTTTCTTCTGCCTGTCCCCCTTTAAATTAGGCCAACATTTTCAGCGGTTGGCCTACCACCAGGGTATTTGTGCTCCACTAAGTTAATTTAAAGGGGGACAGGCAGAAAAAACCTATGCCTTTAAGAAATATATTATAAACTTCTGATATAAATTAATCAAAAGACAATACGCGAATGCTTTTGGTTAACACTTTACAGCCAATTTCGAGAAACACTTTTTCTGGGACTGAATGCGTAAAGTTGGTAGTGGTGTAGGTCCGGACAGCTTAGGGCTGGCGGAAATAATTCAGTGTATTTATGCCATGGAGGAGGAAAAGATTGGCAGGTGATACGGTTCATGGTCAACTCTAGGGTGCTCAAGGTTAGTAGGCGGTTACCAGGAATTCCATTAAATGATCAATGACTTAAGTTTGAGGAAAACCAGAGAAAAAATATTTGCGGTGTTTCACTATCAGTAATAAGATCAACAAGTTCGCTTAATTCTTTAAGGAATAATAAAAAATGTACTCAATGTTTAAACAAAAACCAGTATTTGATTAACTACAACGTATACTTGTCATTTTTAAAGGTCATTTAAATTTTGAACGTACCCCGTGCGGGCGAAGTTTGCCCATAACCTCATGATCCTTCGGCTGAATTCTTCTTCGGATTTGCTGTAAGCCCAATCCTTCTCCAAGGGCAGTCCGAAAACATAGGGAACCTCTTCTCCGTGTACTGTGCCGGACCAAGAAGGCCAATCACTGTTTGAAGACCTTCGAAGAGACAGTTACATTTATCAGTATTCATTTGATTTAAATCTAGTTGCTACTCTTCCGCTGAAGTTACCTGTGTGTGAAGAAGTACTTGTAAACTTTGGGCGCCACTTTGGAGGCGTAATGGGCGACATCGTTGAGGGGACACGTGAAGAGATAGTCGGATACGGTTTCTATGGCCCCCTTTGAGATTTCCTTCGAGTTGAACTCCTTGGTGGTGTCTACGTACAGTAGCCTAATTACTTCCTCAGCGGCGTGACCCAAGTTCAATAACTTTCCTAGTTGTCTCAAATCTTCTTCTCGAACGCTGATTCTTTCGTTGAACCTGAAGGCGAAGGGTAAAAGGGCAATAAGGAAGATGGACCCTTCGTTTTTGTTGGAGCCAATCAGAAGCTCCTGAGTGTTGATAAGTTTGGACTTCATCATTTCCAACGGGTTGTCCATGATCATGCGTTTGTCCTTGACTGGTTTGAAGGTGTAGATGTTGTCAAAATCCGCCTGCGGCTCGCTCAGGATGATTTCCTCGGCGTCCTTTTGGCGCGCGCATTCGATGGCTTCCAAGATCTTGCTTGGACTACCGGGACAACCCAGTCCTCGAAGCAAAGTCCACGAGTGGTTCTTCATTTCTTCTTGCGTTGCGAAAGCGTAGTCGGAGTGAGGGGCTCCGCTTTCAACTATAGCTCTGTAACGGATATAGATTCAAATATTTAATGCTACCTTCAAGCATTCAACAGGCTGAAACTGGAGGCTGTTATCAGACACAATACATTATGCTATTCGTGTGTATAGAAGCTAGGAGCAGCAAACACAGCACCCCACACAAAGAGAACGCAACCCGTAAAAAGTCGTGCATTTTCTTGCGTACAGTTTTCATTGGTTAGACACTTCAGCGCCAGCTGCAGTCGGAAGCGGAAAATTCGGAAATTGTCTTCCCCCTTTCCGTAAAACGTTCAGTGTAAAGGCTCGTCCAAAGAAATTTGTACACACCACTGCGTTAGCGTGTTTAAAGGCTAGCTGCGTTCTCCTTGTGTTTGTTGCTCCTAGATAGAAGCATATGGCCTTTATTTTCCAAAACAAGTATTTGTTGTAACAAAAAGGAAATTAGCGTCCAGATTTTGGCATAAAAATAATCAATTAACAATGATAGAACCTTTTATAAAGACCTTTACTCAGCGGCGACAGAAGATGGTACACGACACTAGCTCCACCGGCGCTTTGTCCGAAAATAGTGACCAAATCGGGATCGCCCCCGAAATAGCCTATATTATCTCGCACCCACTGTAGAGCCATGACCTGGTCTAACAATCCCACGTTACCGGGAACTTCCGGATGATCCAAAAACATGAAGCCCAACGAGGCCACCCTGTAGTTCATAGCCACGACCACAACATCTTCTTCGGCCACCAAATTTCTCGGATCGAAGACGCTGTAGGCCACAGTCCCTCTGGAAAACCCTCCCCCAAAGATCCACACCAAGACCGCCATAGTTTTGCTGGGTTTAACACTCGGCGTCCATACATTCAACTTCAGACAGTCTTCGCTCATAGCGGTTTCCGGTAAGTAGACTTTCAGAGCTGGGACGTGCCTTGACAGAGGAATCAACTTCTGGTAACACGTTTCCGGTTGCGAGGTGGCGTTGAGGACACCCGTCCAGGAAGAAGCCGCTACAGGTGGTCGAAAACGTAATTTCCGAACCGGCGCTTGGGCGAATGGTATTCCGAGGAAGGCGTCTACCCGTTTGCCCGAACTCGCGTTAATGGTAGTTCCGCGAACTTGACCCGTTTTGGTTCCCGCTAACGGACCATCCATAAGCGGAAGCGTTAAACAAGTCGCGACCATTGCTAAAATATGGAACGATGTGTAGATTGACATGTCGATTACCTTCTGGAAGGCTTTTCTTTGATTATTGATCGAGAGTTTCCTTGATTATACTCGTTGATGCAGCCCTCGCGGTTAAAATCAGTTATTAGCGTTGAATTAACCTCAAACGGAGGAAGCACTGACCTCCTTGTAAAGTTATCTCGTTCAAGTCCTTCAATGGAAACATTTTCAAGGTGAAATATACGAAAGTATAATAATCAGCTAGGCTAATAGGCCTTTCCATAAAATATTTCTACGTACTTTCACTGGTTTTTTCTACGTCACACGCACCACCAATTTCGCTAAAACTTAACAAAAAGTTGGCTGTACTTTTGGCATTTCCCGGTAAGATTTCCCCAAACATTTTACACGGAGCTCGGGTTAGGCTTAGTGACTTCGGAGTTCAAACTGATTTTAATTTATTTTCGATACTAACTAAATTAATTATTATTGCAATAATCATATCAACTCTGTGAAAGTATTGTTAATATTTATTATCTAGTATTTTATGATAAACAACAATCTTTACCACACTACTGTGGCTGTCAATGAAATGTTAAGCGTTATGTCACAAGGCTATAAACATTAACTGTTAAACATCATCGAAACTGTGCTAAATTTTTGGTTATTTTTAATATTTAAAACCCCTCGTTTTATGATTAGTTAAGTAAACGAAATACTTTTATACTTTGATAAATTTGTTATATCAAATGTTTAATATCACTTGGATTAATTTTAATTAGCCGTGTTTTGTAAATACTTACACTCGGTAGCAGACGACATACCGAGCTCAAGAGTCGAGCGAGGGTAAAAACAAGGAGTAATATATATATAACGTTGATCTAAATCATCCTAGCAATAAAGTTTTCCTTTCCCCCTCTTACCGTAACGAACATTTCATAGAAAGGTCTATACCCCAGATAGTTAGCTACCTTTAATTATTTCCAGGTTATGCTGCGTAAGAGCGCGGTGTTACTATGCGAGCCGACAGCTCCCTACACTTACTATTACAGTTAACATCATCAAGTATTTATGAAAGGGTAAACCGAAGACCTCGGGAGAAAACCCCTTTAACCTGTGATGAGATAACTTGCAAACTCACAGCAGATTTAGTTTCACCCAGTGCCACATACAGGGATCGAACCCGGCTCCTCTCGCTGCGTGGTGAAAGTGCTAACCACTCCTCCACTAATAAAGATTACCATAGGGTAAATTTTCTCATAACCGGCAGCCACTAATCACCATTTCGTATCTTAATGACGTATAAAACCAATTGTTATTAGGACTAATTAAATTGACCCCTCTGATTTGACAGTTAGTACTCTAGTTAGTCTGGTCAACGATGATACATTTTTAAGATATGTTGACTACAATTTAGTAAATTATAAGATAATTTTAAATTATTATTGCTTAAATTAAATCCTTTGACGGAAAATAACTTAAATTCTCAATCATTAGTAATAGCTAATAAGTTTAATATTCGCTGTTGATATTTTCCTAGACTATACGTTAAAATGCCATACCAAAAATTTAATTAATTCTTCTTACATTAATAATTAATTACTGAAGTTTAATAATTGTTAAGGAAGTAGTAAATAAATAAATCATTTTCTAAAATTAACGTTAACACCTTTCGAAAATGGACACCGTTAAGCATACTAGTAGAACATCAAAATAAGGAAAAATAATTTCTGCAACTATAAAACTGTCACATTCAAATATTCCTAATGATAATTGGTTTCCATATATGATTAAGTTTCAGTACTGAGAACAAATCTTTATGAAATGATGGGGTACTTACAGCTAGCGCTGATAATTATCATATACTTTGCAATACGTGATTAACAAAAATTTTAATTATTAAAGATAAAATTCATTGGCCTAGACATTTTCTTATTTTAATTATACATGCCAATTAATAATTTTATTTCTATCAATCTGGTATTTCAAAAATTTAACAGTTTCTTTAATGTACTAATTAAAAAAGCTAGTTTTAAAACTACATACCTCTTTATGATATTAGCCCAAAATGACTGTCTCAAACCATCTTTCCTGTCTATGCCTCTAACAGTCTCCGGATGAAGTTAGGCCTCTGGATGTTTTTTTAACCAATTATAACGTCCCCAAAAACAAGGAAAGTACCTCCAGAAATAATTTTTTTCAAGGTCTTACTGATTGAAAGGTAAATATATTGTTTCTACAGAGATACATTAATAATTACACCAGATTGTCGATGGTGTGTATTTTCAATCTTCTGTTGTGGTCAAGGTAACCGGAAAAACTATATTATATAGTTCTTTTTATAAAATAACCTTGGCCATCTTGTTGAAATGTGGCCTCCCCGCTTCAGCTGTGGATCCGTTTTCTCTCCCACTAAAGAGTTTATGAACTCATTCTTAGGGCAACATTTCAACAAGTTGGGCAAGCGTAAAGACATTTTATAAAATCAATTATTCAAATAGTAAATTCCAATTCAACCCAATGTAACAAAACAATGTTATTAAATTACATATCTTTAGAATCTTTAAATAAAATGATTATTATGGAAATAAAATGATTTACATTATTTGCGTTTAATTTTAAATCTCGTTGCGGGGATAATGTGGGAAAACTTTAATGTCACTTACGCATTTCCCATTGTTTTATCAATTTCATTCATTAGAAATTCTGTCAATAATTGACATTTTTCTCGATTTTCATTTTGAAATAAAATAATCAATAAAATAATCATTAAAATTTTCAATTTTTAAATGGTTATTTTTTTCTTTTGAATTATGCAAATTTCATTAATTTTTTGTGATATTTAATTTTTAATTAAATATTTATTTAATTTTAATATTTATTATAATAGTCAGTATTTCTGATGTTAATGTACTTGAATTTTGGTTTTAATCTTAATTTTTGAATCGTTATATCTTCTTACGTCGAACCGGTAGTTTGACTTAAGCCTTACATCAATTTATGTTTTGTAATTCACTAACGATCGAATTTGACACGAATTCATTCCACTAAATCATTTAATCCAAATTTATTTATAAAAATTATACATTATGTATCCTCGATTTAAGGTTAACTGTTGCAATGTGGAAAAAAACGTAAACAAAACTTGAAAATACTGGTTTCCTGATTTTATGAGTATATAAATTTTATATTAACTGTATTCATTTTATTTCTGTAACGATGAAAAATCCCAGTTATTTCGCCCAGGGATACAAGATGTCACGGACATTTAAGTACACACAATACCCCCCCCCCTATGTTATAACTAGAGATCGTCGTGTTATAATAATAAATTAATAGTGAATTTTTCTGCTTCCCGATAAAGGTATTTTTGAAATGTTCATTGGATAGTGGAGAGAGTTTTTCGGAAGGTATTTCCCCGTTTCTGAAGTATATTTATTAACTTATTTATTAATTACCGAAACTTGGAATCGGTGCAAAGAAAATTTAAGCCTATTTTTTTGAGCCTCGGTTTGTAAAACGGCGAACGTGATTTAAAAAGTGGCGCGTGGCGTGCTTTTGAAATATCAGTCAAGATTCTGAAAAACGAATGGCTAGCGGTGATGATGAAGCTTGCCGTTGCTGTGAGAATTAGTTTACGCAGAAGGCGAAGAAAATAAAGTGTACGGAGTGTGATTCTAGGTTTCATATAAAATGTGTCAAAGTATCGGAGTCCCTATACTGGGCCCTCGAAGAAGATCAAAGAATGAAATGGTTCTGCCACTTGGATGGTTGTGATTCAGTCGGTCAAGGTTCGGCAGGTTCAGTGGCGTAGCTGAGAACTCAGAGCCCCCCCCCCCGCAAAAATCTCTATGCGGTCCCCATATTTAATTTTTTTATGGCTAGTGCCCCCCCCCCCCCGAGGCTCGAGGCCCCCCTTGAAGCTCGAGGCCCCCCGCACCGCGGGCCGTGCGGACCATCAGCTACGCCACTGGGCAGGCTCGGGGTGTCTACAAAAACCGCAGATGGACGAGGCATTCTTTTTAAGGATGGAAGCTATTTTTGATAAGAAGCTCGAAGAGCACCAATGTTCATTTAAAAAGGAAATTGACCAGGCGGTACAGGAGAGCGAAAGTCGTATGTCGAAGATGATAGATGCTGTGGAGAGAGGCGGAGAACGGAGGTTGATGGAGTTTGTGAAGAAACTTTCGATAGATCTCGCTAATTTGCATGGCCATAAAACCAAGAAAGTGGACGCCGAAACCGTTAGAAAGCAAGTTAAAGTCGAAGTGCAAACAGAACTTATCGAGTTTAATAACCGACGTGAAAGAAAAGCGAATGTTGTTGTTTTTAATTTGCCCGAAGACATCCCGGCTGAGAACTCCGTTATACAGCAATGGTTAGAAGATAAAGTTAAAGTTGTAGATGTAATGGTAGTTCGAATTTATCGTCAGGGAGAGAAAAGAAACGGGACAACGCGTCCGTTAATATTGACTCTGGACGGCATTCGCAACCGAAACCAGGTCCTCGCTTTGTCAAAGAACTTACGAGGATTACCAGGTCCACCAATTTTTATCGCTAGAGACCTCACAAAATTAGAGAAGCGGGAAGATCAAGCTCTTCGCAAAGAATTGACCGAAAAGAGGAACGGAGGTGGTGAATGGATCATCCGAAGTAAGAAAGTGATACGGAGGGACCAAGCGCCTTTCGATAGGACTGCACTGTTAAAAATAAAGGTTTATAAAACGACCAAAATTGGACTTTTAATTTATTTCAAACCATTTGGTTACTAAAAACGGTTTAATCTATTATTTTAGACCCAAAGAATAAACCTTTTCCAGTCCTGGTGGTAAAGGTATAAAAATGTTATGTTCTAACATTTAGTCCTTTTGAATACCCATTTAATTCCCTTAAACGAAGAAAAAAATTATATGGACCAATTTCGAGACTAGTATTTGAATACTACGTTATTTCTTTTTTAATATTTTCTTTAAAATAACATAATGCGAAGAAATTCCAATCACCAGGGATAGTAAAGTAAAGGATTAACTTCTTACTGTTTATGAAGTAAAATGGAGAAAAGAGTGTAAAATAAGTACTGAAACACTCCTCAAAAGGACTTAATTTTAGGGAGCAGGAGGTTTAAATATGTTCTCTGATAAAACCCTGAATGGTCTTAAATATTGGAAAATGTTTTAAGCACTTTAGAGGTCTAAAATAAGACCTTTATTTTTAACAGTGTGTCAGTAATCGGAGTCAGACAGAGGTAAAGGGTCTTTCGAACTGTTCGCCCTTTCGTAGAAGAAACAGTCATTAGAGCGAGAAGGCGCCACCGACCGAGAGGCCCGAGGAGGACGAAGAGGGAAAAGGTTTTGGCAAAGTTTCTTTAAAATTCGGTTTTTTGAATATGTGTAATGGAAGAGGGAAGAGAAAATGGACTGAAATTTCGGATATTATGGCTTCTCAAAATTATGATTTTATAGCCGTCGCGGAAACGCATTTATGAGAAGATGAATTGTTTAGTGTGTCTAGTAACTTAACATGAATTGGCTTGAATAGAGGTCGTTGCGAAAAGAAAGGTGGTGGAATTGGAGTACTTTCAAAATTAAACAATTTAATATTAATAAAGAAGTGTCACGAACATATGTGGTTTGGATTCTCAGATTATCCAGATATGGCTTTCGCAGTTGTATATTGCGCTACAGGGGGCAACTCTGATATTGACGAGTGCTTGTCTCAGGACGTTCCAAGTTTGCGAGTTGAAGGTAGGAAAGAGAAGCTGTTTGTAATGGGACATATGAATGGCCATATTGTTGAATTTGATGGAAAGTGTGATGTAAATGGCAATATGTTGAAGGCGTTTAGCGCTTCTAATGACATGATCATCGGAAATCTCATGCCCGTATGTACTGGAAAGGTGACGTGGCAAAACCGGGGATCAAGTTCTACTATTGACTGTGTTACTCAGCGAAAGTCTTGCGCCTGACATTGTATCGATAGTTGTTGACGAAGATGGCTCAAATAGTCTAGGGAGTGATCATAACGACCTGTGTAAAGCTGAAGGGAGCCGAAAGAGAAAACTTAGGTAGTTGTGAGAATATGACTTCCGCTGTAAAGACGAGATTTTTTTGGGACTTTTCCGATTTGGAGAAGCTGGCTGAATATATGTGTAAAATGGAAAATTGGGCTTCATCGTCAGGTGATCAGTGTTCGTATAACGAATTCGTTGACGCAGTTAGATCGGTCATGTCTGAAACGTTACCTCGCCGGATAAGTAAAGAGTGTCATAATAGACAAGATGCGTGTCTTAAAAGCTGGTGGGATTCTGAGGTTAAGTTGGCGATACTTAAGCGAAAGACCGCGTGTAGAATTCATCGTGAGGCGTTGGCTCAAAAGGAAGATATGGCAAGCACGAAGGTGAAATGGGAATCATATATGAAGGCTAAACTTGAATGCAAGATGTTGATTGAGAGAAAAACACGGGTTATTAATAAAAAGGTCGAGAAAGACATTATGACTGCTGGAAAAGATCGCGGTAAAACGTTTTGGAAATACTTAAAAAGGCTACGAAAGGCAGTATGTAAATCGAAGACGCCTACGAGTATTAAAGGTGAAAAGGGTTCTATCTTATCGGAATGGGAGGAAATTGTCAATCGCATCCGCGACTACGTCCAGGACCTCGAAAGCGAGTTATTGACGAAATCGGCGCCGACTAGTCACTTAGAAGGTGCCGAAGTTAATCGAAGCCTGATTTCGATTGATATCGTGGAAGGACCTTTCTGAAAGGAGGAATTGGAATTAGTATTGCAAAATTTGCGTTCGGGAAAGGCAGCCGGTCCTGACGAAATTTACGCGGAATGCCTGAAAACACTGGGTCCTAACGCTAGACGCTGCTTGTTGCGAATCCTTAATGCCTTTCGTAGAGATCCGTTTATTCCAGAAGTTTGGACCGAAGCGCGCGTGACGTTGATCTATAAAGGTAAAGATAAGCCAGAAGATGAACTGAACTCGTACAGGTCAATAGCAGTCACATCCGTGCTGTACACGATTTACGCAATGTTGGTACGAGAGCGGCTGAATGCGGAACTTGAAAATAGTAATTCTTTGCACGAAGCGCAGGGCGGTTTTCGAAAAGATCGTTGGATAGCCGACAACTTATTCGTTCTGACTCAACTAATAGAAATTAGCCGACACGGGAAACTAAATCTTTACTTGGCATTTCTGGATATCACCAAGGCTTATGATAGTGTCGAAAGAAATCGACTATGGAAGAGCCTCGAAACTAAAGGTGTAACTAAGGACAGCGTAGAATTAATCCAGAGTTTGTACAGTAGTTGCACCTATACATATACCCTGGATGATATTACCACAGAACCGGTCAAGAGTAGAATAGGGCTTCGTCAAGGATGCCCTTTGTCTCCTTTACTGTTTGTAGTGTTTCTTGACGAGCTTGCGTTAAAGTTATCCACCCTTAAAGTCGGTGCTAGAATTCCAAATTATGATGACGTGGACAGGCCGGGGGACGGCGGAATGACTGTGTTGCGTAATTCGTTGATACCGTGTTTGATGTATGCTGATGATATCCCTTACCAAAATGGGAGTCTTACTTTAGTCGCCAATTAGTCTCAATGTAGGATCAAGGATTTTTAAGTATTATGTAAGCATTAAAAACTGAGACCAGAATTGTGGGTCCTAAATAAAATCTATTTTAGTCTCAATAAAAGAGTTTTATTATTATATATTTAAATGAAACTCAGTCTAGTCTCAGTTAGGAAGACTCATTTCTGGAGACTTGAAAGAAGTTTATTTGAGAGTTGATTATGAGTTAGAATTTTAGATTAAAATAAGAGTAATTTAAGACTTCACTTTAGTATCATATGGGGAGACTAAATTTTGGGGACTTGAAAGAGGCTTAATTGAGAGTTGATTATGGGTTACAATATGAGATAAAAATAAGAGTCATTTAAGACTTCACTTAAGGCTCATATGGGGAGATACATTTCTGGGGACTGGGGATTGGCTGGCTATATTTGGTTAAGCTAAACTTACTTGAAAACCTCACATACTTAAAATTAAAAATTTTGTAATAAAATAACAGTTTAAAAATTTTAAGTCTATTTACTAAATAATATACTTGAAATTCTTAAAATAGGATATTTCATTTCAAGTAAAATTATTTCTAAGTACGAGTGTGTAAAACAACTGAACTGAGTCAAAAATAGCCTGGCATCTAGCGCCATCCTTGAAGTCTGGATATTTTAAAACTTGCAATCCAGCATGGCAGCTGAAAAAAGTAGTCATTTTTGATTCAGTATTTGAGTAGCCAGCTAGAGGTTCATTATAAAATTAGATATTTATAATGTAATTTTGTTTTTTCAAAGGACGCCCAAACGTAAAAACTACCTGCTATATAGCGATCGCCATGCAATAATTGGTGAAGAATTTCACTATAGATTACAGTGAACTGCTCACATACAGGGCACCTGGATGTATATTAGTTTTACTGATATCGGCAGATTTCCAATTAGTGCTAGAGTCAACCCTTAGCAAAATCGTGACTGTCACTTTTAAGCTTAAAAAGGTTTTATTTAAAGCTGCTACAGTTCTTAATACAGCCTCAAATCAGATTTAATTCATACTTATTCTGAGACTAATGAGAGTCTTAATTACGGTTGCAAAAATCTTGTAAAATCAAGTTTTAAATAAGTATGCAAGAATTAACACATTTAAGACTTAATTTAAGCTGCTACAGTTATAAATACATCCTTATTTGTTACTTATTTCATACTTGTTTTGAGTTTAAATCAAGTCTTTGACTTGATTTAAACTCAAAACAAGTATGAAATGAGTAATAAATAAGGATTGATGTATTTGGAACTGGGGCTTTAAGACTTGATTTAGTGTCAAAACAAGTATGAAATAAGTAATAACTAAGGATGTATTTGGAACTGTGGCAGCTTTAAATAAAACTTTTTTAAGTTTAAAAGTGACAGTCACGATTTTGGTAAGGGATAGTTCTGTTAGCGAATAATGCCTATATTGATGGAATCGCCCGCTTTGAATTGCGATTTTTTTCTTCAGGAAAGTAAAATGGACGTTGTTAACTCTTATAAATACCTTGGTATTGAGTTATGTTCAAGTCATAACTACCTTGAAAAGTGGGAAAACGCATTGGTGGCTAAGGCAAATAAACTTCGGTGGATGGTCCGTAACTTGGCTGAAACCTCCTATAATTCCTATTCGGTTGCGCGTACACTGTGGACCATGGTTGCTGTTCCTGCGCTAACTTATGCCAATGAAATTTTAGATGTTCCGAAATACGTGATGGATTCTTTGGAATATGCCCAATGCGAAGTGGGACGCTACGCTTTGAGCGCGGGACAAATGGCGGCGCACGCGGCTATTAAGGGTGAAATGGGTTGGAGCCTGATGATCGAGAGAGAGGCGTCTAGCAAATTGAAATATATTGGTCGTTTGAAATTCATGGCCCAAAGTCGTCTCGCGAAGAAGGTGTACGAAGTAACACGCAATTTGAGTAATTTTAGCACCCGTTTCACGAGAAAAGTAGCGGATCTTGATCGGGGCTACGGAGTTGATACGGAGAGACATAAAGCGACAACGGAGGTCCAATGGAATAGTTACGATGACACAGACGTTCGCAGACACGCGCAGTCTAAATGGTAGAATAGAGTAGCGGGACACAGGTCTCTACAGATTTATAAAGCCAAAGCTAAACCTAGTCCGGAAGATTTCTACGACGGCAGTTTCTGCAGTGGGCTCTATTTCAAGCTCGGACGGGCGCTCTATGGACGCTTCAATAAAAGATACTCGGTTTCTACTCCCCTCTCCAAATTCTTCTGGGAAGGAGCTATTTCCGGTCGGTCGGTTAAACGGTTAGAATGGCTAGCCACAAAGTCATATTTAAGCCAATTGGAGAATTTTGCGTCAGATAAGAAACGCGTCGGCTCACGTGTATAAGGAACATACTAATGTTTATTTTCGATAATATATATTAAGGTAACATATATAATGTTTTTAAAACTAAGTATAAGAAGATAATATTATTATTATTATCATCCTCTTATGGTATAAATAATTAAAATTATATGCAATATTTTTATAATACCAGGCAATTTTAAAGCTTCTCATGGAGGCAGAGTTAATTCATTTCGTATAAAATTATCTTTTGGAAAAAGATGAAAACTCATTCCTTTAGAACTAAATATATTACTTTTGCGGTACGGTATGCAACAAGTGCTTCCTTTTAACCAGGTAACTTTTTTGGCATGTTAAGGCTTAGCAAAAAAACTGATGTTACGTTCGAGAAAGTTTCCAGCTTTCTATTCACCAAGCACTATATAAATAATAACTTATGAGTCCTGGCTGTCGGAAATATTACTTCTTGGCAATTTCTGGGAAGATGTTTTATTTAAGCGCCTATTGACAGGCGAACGTTACGAACAACTATTTGGCTGTACGCCGAAATGTGTACAGTGTGAAGTGGGTAAGGAGACCCTTGAACACGTTTTACTTCAATGTCCGGCCATGGAGGTTTTTGAGGAAATTCAAGATTGGAGAGAGTCGTCTTTTCATTTGCCCATGGAAGCCCTTCTTGGTTTCACGATAACTAACTGGAACCCATCACTTCTAAAGCATCTACTGAATAAATGGCACTGGAAGAAACGTGAGATCTTGCATGGGAAGTGACAAAATCCAGAACCTCTTCTTTACCCTTTTGTGACCGCTTAATATTTTTTTGTGTGAATTCTATAGCTATATATTTTTAAATAATATCATAAGTTGATGATACCTCTAAGTAGACAAATGGCTATGCTGCCTATGGCGGATATGCTTGTCCAAATCGACCTATGTCTCTCCGTACTGCGTATCAAAGTAGCCTTGACATACACTTGGAACTGCCGAAGCTGACGTTTCTTTAATCCCGTTTGGTGCAAGGCTAGCTTGAACTTCCAGAAAAGAGATAAATTTCGGTATTCCCTTAGAAAATTCTTCCCCCCCACAGAGGCAAAAGAAAGTTTTTTTGCTATTGGTTTATTTCTCTCAGCCCAATATAGTTTCATTCTCGACCGCACAGCGGCGCTGAGTTCGAGATATTTTTCAAGTCTTTCATTTTCGCGGGAATCGGAGAGACAAGATTTGACATCACATTTTCTGGACAAAGATTCCACCTTGAAAGGGCTTATTTGTCTACTTAGAGGTATCATTAACTTATGATAATATGTAATCATATTTTGTATATTCCTGATAACTGATTGTGCTCCCCAAAGCGGAGCCGCCCTGATCTAAAAGGGTTCGTATTGTACGCAAATCAAATAAACTATTCGTTCATTCATTCATTTTAAATATTAACTTTAAATTTGAACAAATTTTCAATCATTTTGAACATTAACTTAATAAACCCTAGAAGAATTTGATCGAAAATGAATTTTTCGAGTTACCGTGTTTTGGAAATAAGGTAGCGAAACGTGAACGAGATAGATGGCGCCTGTAAAAAATGGCACGAAATTCAAATACGACAATAGTGCGTACGCGGGTTGTGGGGTCCAGAAATCATTCAAGGGAGTGGTTAAAACTATAAAATACCTTAGAGGGGGCGAAAAGGGGGTGGAATTTTAGTACAGCCAAAGTTACATCCAAGAAGGGGGGTTACACTTAAACCCTCCCCTTGTCTACGCCACTAATCCCACGAATTGGCCAGAAATTTCACTTAAAATTAAAATTTCTAAATGCAACCGAAAAGGTAGTTCAGAAAAACATAATATTATCTCTTAATTTGGCCAAAATCGCCAAAAACCACTAAAATGGGAAAATAATTAACTACTTGTTCTTCACTGAGAAAAAAATCTTGTTAAATTTACAGGAAACTCTTGGACTCCGGTGAAGCCAAGAGGGTCCCGTAAATTTTACAAGTTATGATGTTATCTGATAATCCAAATTCGTAGGTGTAAATTTTACTGACAATATATTTGTCAATTTAACAAGACCTTGCTTGTATTTTTAATTATAAATCCTGTTAATATAACAATCTAGATAATGTAAAATATACTGGTAGGCGGTAAAATTTATCAAATACCATATATTACAATTTAAAACTATATTCAAGTACTTATTACGAGAGGATCAGTACAACTAATGTTGAAAGAAAATAATTTTACGGTTCACGCTATGTAGGCATAAAAGGTGACGGGGAACACTTTTCTAATTCAAACCAACTTTCTAACACTTACGGTTCTCGAGATAGTTTCTGGATGACCTTGAAGACATGGTTCAAGATCATCGAGGATATCATTCTTCTTTGGCCCCATGCACGTGCTACTTAACATAAAAATTTTAAATTCCTAGAGAAAACGGTTTCTGAGATATTCGTTTTTTAGTGGACACCCTGTATAATGTAAAATATACAGGTTGGCGGTAAAATTTATCGAATACCATTTATTAAAATTTTAAATTATCTTAAAGTAATTTTACAAGAGGATCAGAAAAAATAATGTTGAAAGAAAATAACTTTTACGTTTCCTCGCGTAAAATTTACACTGAAATTTTATATCATAAGGTTTTCTGAAAATTTTATAAGGAAGTACAAAACGTATTTTTTAAATCAAGTCTGAAAACCTCTACTTGAGAAAAACCAGTTTTAAGTTTGAAATCTAGCATAATATAATAATTAAAATTAATTAAAATAAAGTGAAAATATATATTGAAAATTTTGTACCAAGTCACCTTAATTTGAAAACCCTCGAGGATTCTTATTTTGAAATGTTTTCAAAAGTTATTTATCTCGACTTAATTGACTCTTGCTCTTACACAATATTATTTATTTAAACCGATTTTAATCAAATAAACTAATTAAATTTAAATGGTTATATTAAAGTATATTTTATGATAATTAGAATTAAGATAAAATATATCTCGATATAACCATTTAAATTTAATTAGTTTATTTGCTTGAAATCGGTTTAAATAAATAATATTGTGCAATAATATAAACAAGCCAAAGTGTTTTTATTAAAGTAATAATATATTCTTATTATCACTATTTTAATAATAATAATATGAATATTAGAAAATAAGTAATACCGTGAAACTACACGCACTTTAAGGTCTACAGACCGTGGCGTAACGAAACATTTTGCCCCCCCCCCCCCCACAAGATATCAAGATATTAATTTTTAATTCTGTGCATTATTATGTCTATTTTCATTCCAAACATATGATTTACTTCCTGTTTATTTGGATGATTTTTGGTCTAAAACTTGCGGATTCATTGTAATGTGAATTCCTCCTTGTTACAAAAGGGATTCGTTTCTTGCAAAGAGTTCATAAATATTCATTCATTCATTCATTCATTCAGGGCCCTTTTATTTGTTATGAAGCATTTGCACCCCCTTCCCCTCGAGCCTATTCAAAGCGTTTTCAATCGTTTAGATTTGCACGCTCCCCCCCCCCCCCCCTTGACCTTCTTCGGTGGGCCCTTAAAACGAAAGGGCCTCCTATTTGTCATGGGCCCCCGGGCGGTCACGGGATCTGCGGGTCGTTAGTTACACCACTGTCTACAGACTTAATGTAAAATGAGCTTTACCGTGTAAAAATTTAAAAATATTTTTTGGTTTGTTTTTTAAGAAGTAATATACCCATTTTACTAGTATTCAGTTAGTATAAAATACGTACTATTATTTAGTGTGAATATACTTTAATATCTAAATAATGCTAGCCCAGTTACAAAAACAAGAATTAGTCGTTGAAAAAGACAGTAATAATCTGTAATAATGTATTACAGATCTTATGTAAAATCAAAATGAAAGTTGTAAGATTTAGTCTTTGGTTGTGTTAGTTTACTAACCATGCCCATGTAAAAATTACTAGTAATTACATGAAAAAATACGAATGCACATTTTTTTATTTACAATTGCTTGTTTTAAGAATTAAGGGATGGACTTGTAAAAACCACAGTAATGTGGAGTAAAATATATAATACCAAAGGATTTGTATATTTAACGTTATTGATTTTTTGTAGATAATAAGATTTATCGCAAATTTAATTTGACTTTTTAAGGAATAAAGGTTGGAATGAAACCTATCGTATGTGTTACAATGTGTTAGGATATCGATTTCGTTTAGGAAGTTCTCAGAGTTAGGGTCACACGCCATGATACATTTATATAGACCAGAGTTAGCTAATAATCGTATTTTCATTACAGAAATAAATTTGTCTATTAATTCGAAATAGGTGGACCTCATCTGGTCTATCAGTTTCCCTGGTCGCCGTTGTAATTGTTACCACAATATGTTTTAATCTCCTGTTAGGGATAAATTTATGTTTCCGTAAAGCTAATGGTTCGCTGTTACGGTCAGGTGCTGCAAAAAAGACTATTCCGCGAATTTGGTAGCTTCTTCCCAAATAGAATCAAAGGTCTTGACAGTTAAGCTTGGCAAATGGCAACGGCTTCCGTAAAAATAACTATGTAACTTTGTAAATATTTCGACAGGGAATTTGTTACACCTAATACTTCGTCTAATGCAATGACTAATTTTAAGTTATATAATTGGGATATATACCCATGACACTCAGCAGCCTCATCGGGTTTTCCATTTTCAATCACATTCTCTAAAGTTAAAACTACGGAATCGAGTCTATTTCTAAAATAGTGAATCCCCTTTTTTTGCTCCACCATCGAGGGTCGCAGCTGTGTGGCATTTTAAGTATATCGTAGCCTAGATCTATTTGGGAGTTTTCAAAATATTCACTTCTAATTACCGAATTGCTTTGAAAGTTGTAAATGGCTTGAACCAAACCAAGTAATTCCCTAATTGTCGATATTTTGGAGCAACAGTCAACCAAAACTAAATTTAAACGGTGGGCGTACCAATGAACGTACGGACAATAGCCACCTACTGCTTCTTCTACTTTAACCCTTACTCCTTTTACATGTCCACTCATTACACTAGCTCCATCATAAGTCTGTGCAACACAATTCTCCAGTTTGAAACCACCCTCTTTCAAAATATTTATAACTGCCAAGCTGATACTCTCAGAATCAAACTTGTGTAAATCTGTGAGCCCTATAAATCGTTCTACGACACCTATTTCTGCTTTAGTATATCGAATACAAAACTTAACTGATCTACTCCCGCATTGTGCCGAGTTTCGTCAGCTTTTACAGAGTGGAATCCACCGGATTCATTGACCTCTTGAACAATAATGTTTCTCACTAAACTTGCCTTTGGTAGTGTACTCAGGTAATATTGATTTCGAGTATAGGTGGTTCAAAAGATAACGTTTTGGAAGAGCCATTTAGGACTATTGGAAATTGAAATTGAATGGGATTACTTTTTTAGAGGGCTAGATGACCAATTTAAAAAAAAATTGAAAATAATTTTCGGTCACATTTGGAGGACAAAGTGGGTATTTTTTTAAACTTTTAGAGGCCCCTTAAATAGGCTTAAAATTTTTCAACATAGGCACGTGCCTACTTGTGCCTACTGCTGGCGGGGGCACTGTTACTGCAGTTGACTTCTACGGCATCAAGTTGGAGGGCCGAAAGGCTCCCACAATCCGTAAAAAGTGGTGCAACGGGGTTAAATTTTGGAATGATCTCCCGGCTGCCGTTAAGACCAAATCCTCCGCATCGGCATTCAAGTGTCGATTAGATACATATAAAAACTGGGGCTGAACTGTTGTTCATTTCAGCATTACTTACAATTAGCCTTTTTTTAAATTTTATTACTGTCGCTTCATATGTATCTTTTTTTTTGTTAAATTCTGTTTTTTATTTTAGTTTTTCGGGCACTATCATTGTATCAATTAATATTAATGTAAATAGTTTCTTTTGTTTCGAGCGTTATAGTGTCTTTTGTATCGCGTATCAGGGCCCAATAAGTGTATAGCTTTTTTATCCTGAATTAAAAACATTATTATTATTAAATTATGGGGTAGACTGGGTAGGTAGGTAGGCTTGGCAACGTTAAACTATTGAACTTAACCCCTGTTGCATTAAGGGGTCGGTTAAGAGGCGGTGTTTGGTCGCACAGTCGGTTAAGAGTAATCGACCGCACACCGACTTTAAAACGCGTACGTACAAGAATCGTTTCTGTAGTTTGGAGTCGATTTAAAGTCGGCTCCTAATCCGTTGGCCGACTTCGATAAGGTCGACTTAGAGTCGGCTCATACCCGTGTAACATTAAGGGGTCGGTTAAGAGTCGGTGTTGGTCACACATTTGGTTAAGAGTAATCGACCCCACACCGACTTTAAAACGTTCCTACTAGTACAAAAATATTTTATGTAGTTTGAAGTCGATTTAAAGTCGGCGCCTTATCCGTTGGCCGACTTCGAATAGGTTAACTTAGAGTTGGCTCATAGTCTTTAAGTCGATTTGAACATAGACGTATCTGATAAAAAAATCGTAATTAGCGAGGTTTCCAACAACATTTTGCTAATATATTATTAACTACTACAGGAAAATAAACGTATCGCCAATGCGTCTGCTGTAGGCCTAAAATAAAATAGCGCCTTCACCTACCAAACGCCATCTATTAGTCACGACAGGGGCGTAGGAACGTTCTAGAAGTCGGAGGGGCAACGAGAAACTAAAGGAACTATTGATTTTAAAGATCAGTTTCAGCTGTTTTTTTTCTATTAAAAATTAATTAAAGTTGAAAGTTCTCAACCAAACGTCTTAATGGTAAAAGATGAAAGTATAATTTAAATATTTTTATTTTCAAAAATATTTTTCAAGGTTATATCTTTTTGGTGGCATTTAAGTGATTATTATTATTTATTTTTAATAAGTTGAAAGTTATCAACTAAGCAACTTTTATGTTAAAAGATTGAAGCACAACGTGAAAAAAAAATGTATTTTTTTAAGATTTTATTAAATTTTGTGAATAAACTATATTTTAAATGGTATTCTGTCTTAGACATATTTTTATTGCACTAAAACACGTCGTTTTATGGTCGGAATTGTTGAATTTTACCTAGTCGGCCCATGCCTGTTTTGAGGTACTATCACGTTTATTTTACAGTCGGATTATTTACGGGTTAAAGCTTATTATATAGTCGGCCGACCGTTGATCGACCCTATTTCTGCTAACAATCGGACGGTCGCTCGACCCTATTTCGACTAACAATCGGACGGTCAGTCGACCGTCGATCGACCTGGCATTTTTCGAATTTTTTAGACGTCGGGCCGACCCAAAATTGCTACAGGGGAAGGGGGAAGAATACATTAAAGCCTCTTTTTCGTTCAAGCTGAACGTTTCTGTTTTAACAATTACTATACATCATTGAATTATATTTTTCTTATTAGGCTGAACCTTCCTCTAGTGCTTAAATTAATTTTGATAATTCTAATATTAATAGTTAAAGAGTTATAAGGTCCTAACTAAAGGGTAGTTTGGGCGCTTGCCCAACTTGTTTAGCTCCGGGGGTCCGAATTAAAACGTAAAATCTTAATTACTTTTAAATTTAAAATTGTCAAAATTATTTTAAGCACTAAACACGAGGCTGTTCTACACTTAAATATTAATTTTATAAGTTAAAATACAAAATTAAAAGAGTTCAGCTTGAAATAGCGCGAAAGTAGACAATGGCCACTGTAGTCTTCCCCCTTAATACAACATAGACATCAAGCGTAAATAGTTTGAACTTAAGGAAATATTTTCGTCCGCTTGTTGTTGGCACGCCACGTTATAATGAATCAAGGAAAAGCATTCAATTTAATTTTTCAAAACCACAACTATACCGTTTTTTCCAAAAGTAAAAAAAGAGACCAAAAGAGTAGTGTCAGTGCTACATCACGCAACGTCACCCATGCCTTTTCCTATAGAGAAACAAATGGCGGCCATGGCCAAAGCTACGAGGTGATACTACTCTATAATGGTAAATATATTATTTAATTAGATATTACAATATTTGGCTACCAAAACCAAATATTCAGCTTCATCTGCTAATTAAAATCAGTTTCCACTACTAAAGCAAAGAAAAACCCGTTACTACCTCTTATTTCGAACGTCTAGCAGACGGAATTATATGTACATCCATATATGTTAATCTAGTAACACTGCCTGCCGTAAGATGGCGCTACAGGCTTACGTTAAAGTTCTGAGCCCGGGAATCCAGACGGCGCTAGGCCGCGCTAGCTTCTAACGCTTTTTTTGCCAAAATAAATTTTGAACGTGGGCTTAGAGCTAAACAATAACGTGAATTGGAGCTCATTCTCAGATACGAAAGTAGGTCTTCGAGCAAACAAAAAACGCGTTTTTTGTTTGCTCGAGTTATTAGTAAGTTTTTAATTTCTTCAAATTTGTTTAGGGTTTAGCTATATTATCTCTTTTAATTATGGACTAATCTACTTTTTTATCACCCTTCGCACAGTCCATAGTTCGGTAGCATCATCAGATGCACATCGCACCTGATGATGCGACCGAACGTCAGTGAAACTAGTCGTGTCTTTTAATAAAACATTTTTAAATTTTACTATGCAAGAGGGTTCGTTCTTTTAATTTTTCTATATTTTAATGCATAGGTTTATTTTTACCATATTAATAAATACATAAATTAAAAAGTAAATAAAACACAAATCTATTACGACCAAAAACAACTTCGCAACCGCCGGCTCCGGAATGTCTTTTGAACATGATTTTTTGTAACTGTTTAAAAGGATGCGGACCATAATGTGGTTGTCGAAAGCTCGGACCTCACTGTTCATCAGTTTGCGGTAATTGTCACGGGCAATCATGCCAAAATTGTGAACCAATAGAAATAGATTCAACGGAAAAAAGAGAAAAGAGCGATAAGGAAATAGATAATGCAGCAGAAAATGAAATAGAAGAACAAGAAGAAAATGAAATTGAAGAACAAGAAGAAAATGAAAACGAAGAACAAGAAGTTCAAAGCGAAGAATAATAAGTTTAAAAAACGATAAATTTTAGAACATTAATTTATCGTATCTATTTATTTGTGTTTTATTTACTTTTTAATTTATGTATTTATTAATATGGTAAAAATAAACCTATGCATTAAAATATAGAAAGATTAAAAGAACGAACCCTCTTGCATAGTAAAATTTAAAAATGTTTTATTAAAAGACACGACTAGTTTCACTGACGTTCGGTCGCATCATCAGGTGCGATGTGCATCTGATGATGCTACCGAACGGCAGCGAAACAAATCGTATCTTTTAATAAAACATTTTTAAATTTTACTATGCAATAGTGGTCGTTTTTTTAATCTTTCTACATGTATTTATTAAAGTTTTTATTAATTAATATTTGACATTTACTTTATTTTTATAAAATTGGTTTTCAAAAATATCTTTCGTACCGACGTTCGCTTTGAAACTGCATGTGCTGTGGTCGTAACGACCTAGAATGCCCCCTGGTGGTTGAATGTCAAGTCGGGCAGTCTTGAAACAATTTTTTTCGAACAAAGCGCAACATTTTGACTTAGAATTCGCTTCAGAACATTTTTCATTCGAAATTGGCGTTAAATCAAGGACGTTTTTTATTAGAAAACAAAGGGTGGGGTATCAGTTATTATTTAATATTAAAATAAATACTTAATCAATTTAATCCAATTAAACTTTGACTTTCTCCTGAGCAACAGGGCTACTTTGAAATATTATTAGAAGTTTTAATTAATAAGCAATATGTAAGAAATATACCGTTTTTCGTTATAATTTAAAGATTTAAAGATATTTTAACTTTTTTAGCTCGTGACCTTCAACCTTTTGATAAAATCGACGTTTTAAGGATTTATAAAGAAGGATAAGACAATTTGAAGAAGAATGACACCTCAAATGTTGAGTTTGAGCAAATAGTTTTGGAATTATAAGCGAATATAAAATGGCGGCCATTTTCCAAGATAGCGGTGAAAGTTGGC
Source organism: Leiobunum rupestre (assembly GCF_980474605.1). Classification (NCBI taxonomy): domain Eukaryota; kingdom Metazoa; phylum Arthropoda; class Arachnida; order Opiliones; family Sclerosomatidae; genus Leiobunum; species Leiobunum rupestre. The sequence continues at coordinate 58,599,401 of NC_143386.1, forward strand.
ACCGCAGACTTTAGGACTTTGCGGAGGTTCTATAAGACCATAACCTCTTTCGATTGTGAAATTTTTAGGTATGGCATATTTTTTTCCACAAAAAAAAACATGGAAGCCGTACTAAAAACATTGGCACTGCGATTGCGCAGAAACGACTGCTCAGACGCTAAATTCAAATAAGACCATTCTTGTCAAAAACGTGCTCAGCATTAATTTTGTAATTGACAGTATAGCTGTAAAAGTAATAATAACGAAGATATTGGTGAAAAACCATTTTTGCCGGGCATTTTCCCGCCAAAAAAAAAGTTCCATACACCCCAATGATGGGGACTTTTGACACAACGTTTATAGACACCAAATAAAGGTGTATGCAAAAATTCAGCCCGGGGGCATTTTTTCCGAAGTTTGCTCGATTTTTTTCCTAAAGTTACTGGATTATATCATATCATCTCATATAATTTCATATCCTATCATTTCATACAATATCATAGCATTTCATATCATATCATTTCATGTCATATCATTTCATGTCATATCATTTCATGTCATATTATCTCATGTCATATCATTTCATGTCATATAATTTCATGTCATATCATTTCATGTCATATAATTTCATGTCATATTATCTCATGTCATATCATATCATTTCATGTCAAATCATTTCATATCATATCATTTCATATCATATCATTTCATTTCATGTCATATCATATCATATCATTTCATATCATATCATTTCATATCATATCATTTCATATCATATCATTTCATATCATATCATTTCATGTCGTATCATTTCATGTCGTATCATTTCATACAATATCATTTCATGTCATAGCATTCCATATCATATCATTTCATGTCGTATCATTTCATACAATATCATCTCATGTCATATCATATCATTTCATTTCATGTCATATCATTTCATATCATATAATTTCATGTCATATCATACCATATCATATCATATCATATCATATCATTTCATATCATATCATATCATTTCATATCATATCATTCCATATCATATCATATCCTATCACGTCATAACAATTCATATCATATCATATCACGTCATACCACATCATATCACGTCATACCACATCATATCACGTCATACCACATCATATCACGTCATACCACATCATATCACGAAATATCACGTCATTTCATATCATATAATTTCATATCATTTCGTATCATATCATATCACGTCATAACACGTATATCATATAATATCACGTCATAACACGTTATATCATATCATATCACGTTATACCACGTCATATCACGAAATATCACGTCATATCCCGCCAATCACGTGATGTAATGTAATAATATAATACAATACAATACACTACAATTTAAAATATAATATAATGTGTTTATATTACATATTAAATATTACATATTTAAATTACTTCTGCAATTAATGAAGCTAATATCAGAGTTGAGATGTCGCCTTAGTCAGAATCGCTCTAATTTATACCGGCGTTTAAGGCCGTACATTATTGTGCCAATTCCATCTTATAGATTCCGTTCGAACACTTAATATCGTTGACTTTCAGGATGCTTCGCGGTCGTTAGCTAGTAGTTTGATTAAAGCCCCGTGGCGGTTTCCACGGAAACCGCCACGGGGCTTTTAGCTACCTCGTTATTGAAATTTGTCCCGTATTTTATACCATACAAATTCTTCATAAAATTGTTTTAAATTGTTTTTGTCGGGATCCATTTGAAAGTTAAATATATGTTGTAGTTTCGCAATAACTTAGGGGTAAAGAAATACAATCATTTATGTTTGAATTTTAAAAATTTTGCCTCGAAACAAGATGCGAATTTCTTAACACTCATCATCGCATTTTCACTACCCAGTCTTGTTCGCATTCGGGCGAAACATTACCTCAACATTTACGTGATTTCTCAATGTTCAATGAGACGTGAAAGGTGAAACCAAGGTTACTCTACCCTTTATTTGACTACAAACTTAGAAAATGAAACAAGCTTAACCGAAATGTTATTGAACCGTAACTTGGTCAATATTTGGAGTGCGACATTATTATTCTTAGCCAATAACTTTCAGTTTGCAAATTAGTTGTAACAGAATTTAGAATTCTTTGTGAATGCTATAACCCCTGCAAAGAAATATATTTTTAATTTTTTTCAAAAACTTAATTATGTGAAACACAACAGTGAGAAGGATCTATGAGTGGACCAAGAATGTATTTATTTAAACTCAGGGAGAATGAATATGTCGAGACTATCGACGGACCCGTTGTGGCCCTAACCCCGTCACACTATGGGGGGGGGGAGGAAAAAAGGAGGCGGTCTTATTTTTTGCGTCCTCGCAGCAGCGTTAATCGCGTCGAAAAACGAAATTTTTAAGAACCAATGAGATTGCAGTATTATTTGATTTTATTAAAGCGGAGGAGCATACCGGGGGCCCCAACGGCTGGAATTGGAGAAACGCTAAAAATAATCTCGACATATTCATTCTTCCTGAGTATAAATAAATACATTCTTGGTGGACGTTGAAATTAAAAATAACGACGTAAAATGCTAAAATTACACTTATATCAAAAGTGACATAAGTTAGTCATGAAGTATCTTGTTCCTTTAAGTATACAATAAAAAACAATTAATTTGTATAGCCATGATTCCTAAAAATGATAATTTTAAAATGATTATGTGACTTTTACTTATATTTTTACTACTTATGTACAACTATATATGTACTATAAAATTATTTAGTAAATATTGAATTTAAAAAAAAACGCGAGGCTGAGAAAAATATTATCAGTTTAGGGAGATGGTTTGCTAAGCTTGTAAAACAAATTTGATATACTTCCGCTATCAACCACAACGTAATCATTATTTCTTAAAAATGGTGTAAATTAAACAAATCAAATGCGTATCATATATCCAAATTACTCAAAGACTGTTAAAAGCATTTACCCAAATTTTACACGAGGCGGTACCCAGTATTTTAATGATTGTTTTCCAATTAATGCAATTTTCCTTTAGCATTTCCAATTAAGCGTCAACTTTATTTCGTATACAACGCCACAAAAAATATTTAGATTGTCGTCCGCTCACGGCACGTCGAGCGCAAAACCGCAGAGCGTGCTTTTTTCAAACACGCTGTAATCTAAAACTCACGTATTTCATTTGAAATGTTCAATTACGGGTTTGAAAAGTACGACTTTTTGTCCGGCAACATTCTAAGAAGGAAGATTAAATCTTAGAAAGTAAATAATCAAAGCCTGTCTGAAATCTTTGCGCTTGTGCGAACTGAACTTGGAGAAAGACCTTATTTCTCGAAAACGAAAGTTTGACCCGATTCTCGAAAAGAAAACTGTTTTTTACTTCCTGACTTTATCGAGGAGGTTCTGTGTCGGGGGTGTTTACGGTATACCATCAAAAGCCAAAACTCGAAATTAGAGGAGAGGGGAGAGCACGGCTTTGGGGGTATCTGTTACACGCTTCGATTCTGGTCATTTTAGAATGGACCGTTACGCCATTTGATAATGTCCTGTCGCTTTAGCTTTCAGATAAATTCCGCTGTACCTAGTTGACAAATAATTTCATAGATTTTCTTATATTTGTTCGATTGTGATTTTTTGGCATTTTACCTCCGTGGTGAGTTTTACGATATTTTGAATAATTAAGTCGTATCAGAAGTATTTCTTACGTAATAAGCATCCATCTTTATATTGCTAATGTTATTAATTTCTTAAAATAATAATTAGTTCCGGTGGAAATTAATTAATTAATATCTAAATCTATTACACTGATAAAATCTAGTTTATAAATAAGTACTTTTAAGGAATTTTATCCATTTACATCGCTAGACAAAATAAATTTTTAGCCAGGAAATTCGCGTCCATTGGTTAGGGCCTCAAGCCTGCGTAGGTACGTGTTTCTTTTTAATGGCCTCACAAAGATATAAGCTATAAACCTCTGGTTATATCATTTAACAACTTTTCCGAAAATGTCTTAGAACGCCGAGGTCAGTCGTTCTTTCCTTATTCTTATGCATTCAAGGTAGTTTGAAATCGGATATTCATATTTAAATTTTTATGATTTTGAGCGGCTTTAGGCTGTATTTGGTCAGTTGAAATTTATAGCCTTTGAAACCTATTTTGAAGGTCGAAGGGCAATGCGGGTTTTACCCGGAAATACACGTTTGTTGCTCAATGTAATACCTTGGAATACTAAGGACCTTTTGAAGACATCTTGGTCTTTTGAGGGCTCATGGACGGGATAGTGGTGTTTATCCGTATTTCATTTGTCCCTGTTTACTAAAGAAATGGGTTTCAAAGGTTGGAATTCATGACCTATATAATTCATGTCTAAATTTGTTGTTTTTCTTTATTCATAAAAATTAGTCACACTTTGGCGAAGTTTACTTAGGCTACGTTATGTTATGTTGAGTTGAGTTAAGACAGGTTATGTTATGTTATGTTATGTTATGTTATTTTAGGATATGTTATGTTATGTTATTTTAGGATAGGTTATGTTTTGTTATTTTTAGGATAGGTTAGGTTTTGTTATTTTAGGATAGGTTATGTTTCCGTTATGTTACGTTATGTTATGTTATTTTAGGATAGGTTATGTTTTGTTATTTTTAGGATAGGTTATGTTTTGTTATTTTAGGATAGGTTATGTTTTGTTATTTTAGGATAGGTTAGGTTTTGTTATTTTTAGGATAGGTTATGTTATGTTATTTTAGGATAGGTTATGTTTTGTTATTTTTAGGATAGGTTATGTTATGTTATGTTATGTTATTTTAGGACAGGTTATGTTTTGTTATTTTAGGATAGGTTATGTTTTGTTATTTTAGGATAGGTTATGTTTTGTTATTTTTAGGATAGGTTATGTTTTGTTATTTTAGGATAGGTCATGTTATGTTATTTTGGGATAGGTTATGTTTTGTGATTTTTATTATAGGTTATGTTTTGTTATTTTAGGAGAGGTTATGTTTGTTATCCTAGGGTAGGTTATGTTATGTTATGTTATGTTATGTTATTTTAGGGTAGGTCATGTTATGTTATTTTGGGATAGGTTATGTTTTGTTATTTTTATTATAGGTTATGTTTTGTTATTTTAGGATAGGTTATGTTTGTTATCCTAGGGTAGGTTATGTTATGTTATGTTATGTTATTTTAGGGTAGGTTATGTTATGTTATGTTATTTTATGTTATGTAATATTAGGGTAGGTTATGTTATGTAAGGTTAAGTTTGGTTTACTCTCAACATAAGTACGCTATTTAAATATTCTATTAAATATTTTTCGGATATTTGAACCAGCTTTTTAGAGTTCGGACAAATGATCATTCGGGCAATTACCACAACATTAGGACACTTTAAATTCGGACAAATGGTACCAAATGATTATGACACTTTTTATATTATTCTTAGATACCGAATTTAATATGCATAAAATGTTTCGAAACTCGCCGATAAACGTCGCTCTCTATCCATTGATCACCGTCTTCTTGATTACAATTGCGTCTAACGTTGCTATTGAACCGGTAATTAACCCGCGAGCCATAATTAGAGCGTCGATTATTTTGAATTATCTTAAACAAGTGATCTCAGCCTAGGGTTGAAACCAAACTGGGAGTCATTATGGGCCAAACAGTGCTGACTCCTAACGGGAAAAGAGTAGATGCATTTTTGGGAGTTCCCTACGCCAAACCCCCCTTGGGCAGCAGGAGATTCAAGCCACCCGAACCTCCCGATTCCTGGAACGGAGTCTTTGAAGCCACCAAGCTACCTCCTGTTTGCTTCCAGAGGCGGATTCCCTTAGCGAAGCATATCCCCGCTTTGGCCAAGTTCCGGACCAAAACCGAAAGCAGCGAGGATTGTCTCAAGATGAACATCTGGGTGACCAAAGACAGGGATTTTAGCGAACCTAGTGCGTTTTATTTAACTTTTCTCCATTAAGTGCGTCGTTGAGATAACCTTCGGTGACCACTACTTTCAGAGGGTTTACCCGTTGTGGTTTATATCTACGGTGGAGGATTCTCTCGTGGTGGTATTTCCGTAGACGCTTACGATGGTCGTGTCCTGGCGGCAGAAGAGAACCTCATAGTCATTACCGCCAATTACAGGGTAGCTTCCTTCGGTTTCTTGTTTCTAGACCATCCCGACGTTCCTGGTAACGCTGGTCTTCACGACCAACTGGCGGTACTCAAATGGATCCGCAAACATATTTCTAGCTTCGGTGGCGATCCAGAACGAGTTACCCTGGTAGGTCAAAGCGCTGGGTCAGCGAGCGTTGGATATCATCTTCTGTCCGAACCTTCCAAAGGTTACTTCAGGTTTGTTACTTTGTCTTGGTACTGTGGTGAGAAGGTGATGCTTAAATGATTGTTGTCTCCATGGTAGACGGGCTGTTATGGAGAGTGGAGCTCCCCACGCTATATGGGCTTATGTCGACCCTAATGAGACCATCGAGAATGCCTTCAAAATGTCTGAGCTTTTAGGTTGTCCTCATAAACCAACCGACAATAAGACGACGTTAATCAGATGTCTTCAAGAAGCGGACGCCTTGGATTTGCTAACCAGCGAGCCTCAAGGGGAGTTCGACAACATTTACACCTTCAAACCGACCATCGATGGAAATCTCGTCAAAGAACATCCATTTGAATCTTTAGCCAAAGGTCCGAGAACAATATTTGTATAAATTGGGACACTTGGGTTTAATATCATTATTGCTTATTAGGTCGGTTTAAAGATACGGAATTATTGCTGGGCACCACCAAAGATGAGGGAACTATGTTGCTGGTTGGACTGTTGCCTTTCTACTTCTCTTTCCGAGATGGAATTCACTTCAGTCATAAGGACTTCGCCTTTGCCGTTGACCGATTGGTCCAGGAGGACGATATGGTCAGTAAAATCATCGTCCACCATTACTCCGATTGGTCGGACACCTCTACCTCTGAAAAGAACATCGCGTCCTTGGGTCACGTCCTCGGCGACTTCTTCTTTCAATGTCCGCTAGAAGATTTCGCCAAGACGTTCTCTCAAAAAGCACGCCATAACGTTTACAAATACTACTTCACACATCGTTCTTCGAACACAGCGTGGCCCAAGTGGGCGGGCACCTTCCACGGTGAAGACATCTTGTATATCTTCGGCAACCCCATCAACCCTCAGTTCAATTACACGAAGGACGAAATAGAGTTCAGTAAGAGGGTGATGAGGTACTGGGGTAACTTCGCACGAACAGGGTAAGTCTTGACAATTTCCAACATCCGTTTGGTAGAGATCGTTTAACGAATTAAGACCGCTCGCAAACAGGAATCCCAATACTCAACCGTCTTCGAAACGGTACGAGACGCTTTTCAATTGGCCATCGTATTCGGAAGAAGGTAAGGAGTACTTTGTATTGGCTCCCAATTCCACGGCGGTGGGCCGAAATTTCAAAATGAACAAATGCGTATTTTGGAAGAATATTTTCCCCAAAATGAGATCGTCCGGTAGTAAAAGTAAGCTTGAGTTCATTTCAAAGTGGACGTCTTATAAATGGTACGTTACTTTCAAAGATACCGGCGCTGAAAGGAGGAGATGTAACTAAGGATGTCCTTGTCCTCAAAGATGCTCTTCCATTTTTTCCAATGTTCCCAACCTACAACGGATGGTGTATTTAATGGAATGACTTAGAAATGAATTAGTTTTGTCTCTTTAAGATTTATTCTATTTTTAATTCCGAATTTGAGAAAGACATTACTAAGAAACTATAAGTGTTTGCAAAGGTGTGATATAGAACTGTGTGCCATTGGTAATATCAAAGGTTTGTATTCAACCTCCATCAGGGGAAATATCGAAATACAGGTGTTCCTTGTCTATCAATTTGGATTTGACAAACTAGTGAATGTGCATATTTGAATAGACCATAAAACTACCAGGAAATAGTGCGTCGACAAACACTAGTGTTTGGTTTCTCAAAAATCATTTTTTGAAAAGCTCGAAAATGGTTCGAGCCTCAAATCGAGGCCTAGGCTTAAATTTCGAGTACTCGAAACTATTATTCTTACCAAGGCACTACTCGCGAGCTTGTAAAAATGGCGGGAAAAGCTACAAAAAACAATTCTATAGTCCCGCCTTAAGATATCTTATTGGGTGAGGTACAAGTCCTAGTTGTTTCTGATTGGTCTTCAATTTTAAATGTAGAAAACGAAACTAAAACCGTAAGTTACATTACGTATAGTGCTCTAGCTGTTTATTGTTAGTTTTTTGGCGGTTCATCAGTCCACTATTTTATTGTTGTAATCCCTTGTATGGCCAGTTATTAATTTAGACTTCTCAAATATGGCTTCAAATAAACGTAAAAGTTTATTTTTGAAAAATGTTTTACTTAAATAAACCCAATTATTCAGAACCTTTTTAAGCTAAATCTATCACGGAGTACTCGGAAACCCCTTTTATAAAGCTAGGTCTTAGTAATTATTCAAGTACTCGAAAACCTCTTTTTAAGCTAAGCCTAATTCTTCGAGTACTCGAAACCACATTTTAAGCTATGCCTAAAAGCTCGAAAGCTCGGTAAGATTTTAAAGCTCGGCTCGATACTCGAAAAGTGAAATTTTTAATACTCGAAGCTCGACTCGAAACCCAAAAATCAAGGCTCGCACATGCCTAGAGAATACCAAAATCCTTGATCGAGATAGTACTACGAGCTAGCTAGGTCAACAAAGACAGCTACACCCTTACTGGTCAGTCCGTTTCCGTGAATTTATTTCTTTAGTCTTTACCCTAAAGAGGTTTTTTGCATAGTTTTTTAATTGTTAGTTAGATACTCCCCGCACGAAAGGTGTTTCTTATAAACGTCTGGTAATACGATTTAAGTTTACAAAGGAAAGTGTTTTAATTACAAATAGGTCTTTCTATAAAGTAGTCTTGTCATCTTGTAGCTCTTACGTCAGACTACCTCGCATTAAAAGTCTGAGAGCAAAATTCTAATTTTAATAAAGCTCTGCCTTAGTTCCAAAATCAGGTATCTCAAAAAATAAAATTGAAGTAAAATATATTTAAATTTCAAAAATAGTATATCGAAATGATTTTTACAAATCGGCTCAGTTGTTAATATTTTTTGTGCAAATGAAGGTTGAAATTAGCTTTCAATAAATTCGTGAAAGCAAAGTCGTGTTACTTGGTTTTGAAACTAAGGTATCGATTTCAACTTTTTATTATTTTTATTTTATAGAAGCATCTATTTAATCAAACCTAAAGTGGAGCCTTGGGTATTAGCCTAGATGGTTATTATAATTTTTCAGATACTTTATTTGACTAGCTGTCAATTAGTATACCTTTAAGTAAATCCAGCGTATAAAAATCGAAGGTTATTCTTTAGCAGTAAATCAACCTAATTTAAAAAAAATTAAGAAACTTGTTAGATCACATTTAAATCGCGCGTTGACTAAGCTATAAATTAAATAAGACATTAAAGCAAAATTTTGAAAAGAATTACTGTCTCATCATTTTGAAAGGAGGCAACCTATTTATATTATAAGAATTTTAAAAACCTGGCCAATATTTTCCAGTCATGGTATTACCCCTTCTTGTCAGTATAACCTAGAATTTATTTAATTTTCTACTTAGGGAGAGTGACTATGTTAAAACGAATTTTGGTGTTTTTCGCAAACCACTTCACGTTCTGCCAGTAAGCTACTTCCTGTAAAAATCAATGAAATCTCATTGGTTCCTTATAACTGACGTCTTCCAACGCGATTGAAATACATACGGGTGACGTATCCCCCCCCCCCCCCTTTCGTGCCGGAAAAAGATAGACAATACAAATATCCTATCCCATTCGACACGAAGTAAAACCCATAATCTCGTTAGTACGTGCTTAGAATTGTATATGATATTTGAGGTGATAAAGACAAAATGATAGGTATCGGCCAAAAACCGACTATTATACCATGAGCGTCATTGAATAATGGGAAATTTAATTGACAAATATAGATGTAGTATATAAAAGGAATTAACGAAAAGCGATTCCCTTCACTGATTGACTTTGACGTCTCTGTAACAGAAGAATTTTTAACACGCTCGTTAAGGAATTAGACCTTGATTCGACATGCTAGTCGACGGAGATAACGTCGTCTTTTTTCTGTCCATTTTTTCGGTATTGGCGACGTTGTCGGTTTACGAATGTGGGGTAGTTTCGGATAACGCGTCGGGACCGATTGTGACCACTAGAACGGGTCGGGTCAGGGGTCGATTGGATTACACCTTCGATGGAGACGCCTACGAAGCGTTTTTGGGAATTCCGTACGCGGAACCTCCACTCGGAAATGGTCGCTTCAAAGTGCCCATCGCTAAAGCGTCCTGGACGGGAATACTGGACGCCAGAAATTTTTCGCTATCTTGCTCTCAATACACGAACCAGTTTTTACAGGTATTTCATTTCTCATTATTGAAATCGCGATTAACCCATTAATGCCTAAATTACTACGAAAGTTGAATTTCGCGAACCGGTAGCGTTTACTTTGCCTTTCATAAACTCTCAATCCATCAGGAGTTTCGAAGAGTAATAATTTCAGCTTTGGGATTTAGATCAGTGTCCCGGCGATTAGTACATTTATGGGTCACCCCCCCCCCCTTGACATATCGTAGCGCAGTTTCAATAAATTTTGGAGGTATATTATTCCGTCATGTTTATTGAATTTTATTTTTTAATGTGTAATATTTAAAATAATAACAATTATTTTTTGTTTGTGAGCGGACAACTTTAAAATGATTATAGTTAATCGTATAGATAATTTCATAAATTCCCGATTTCACGGTTTAAAATATTACTGACCATAGACTTAAATCTATGTATTTGTACCCCGCCGTTCCGCATTGCCCTACGGCGGCCTACGAGACTAAACAGGCCGGGACAGAAAGTGCGCTTGCGAAACAACGTTCGGCCAGTGAGACAACCACCAAGACTGGCTCACATATAGCAAACAAACGCCCTCAAGGAGATATCGAAAACGTTTATAAAAAATGCATTTAAAAGAGTTACAAAGGTCCAACTTCGAAATGATGAATATGGAATTGCCTGCCAGATAGTTGGTCACTTAAATGTACTTGCAAATTTAAAACGATAAACAATTTTACCACTAAAATTAACTTACATATACGTAACGTTTTTCGTTAAATTTAATTAAAAATGCTTTATTTATTTAAAAAAACATTACTTTATTCCAATTACCAATAACTGTACGTAACAATTTTAAAAATAAACTGTAGATAAAACCTGTTTTATTATTATTTATAGTTAAGAATTTTCTTAGCACCTCGTTAGAAAGTAAACTAGACAGATTAAGCTACTACTATTAAACGTACCCGGAAAAATTGTAAACGGTACCCAAAACGTTTTGTTTTTCATGATACATTTCCTTCAAATAACCTTACATAAAAGTTATTTTCAAGGTTTTTTTCTGTTTGTGCCAAAGTATCTTTGAGAGTCGAAGGTTGTTCTTTTAATGTGTCTTTAATCATTATTTACCAATAAAACCCTCATTTGTATACGCAAACGCGTCTTTAATCAATTACAGATATAGGTACTTCGTGGTTTCAATTAACGATTTATATACCAAAATAAGGAAAATAAAAATATCATTCAGTGTATTGAATGTTATTCACAAAAAAGTGTTTTAAACTGCTTTGTAATTAGTTTCCGGACTTTTAAAACATCGTAATTCTTTTTAGAAAATGGTTTATGTGCAGTAAGCGCGCACCTAGGTCCTCGTAGTTTCGAGTGGCCTCAAAATTACATTGCACGAAAAAAATTAATAACACTTTTTACATAAAAGACCTTATATCAAAGGATCATAATCTGCTATTGACAAAGTCCTTCCTTAATTTGATATTATCCTAAATAACATAATAAGTAGTATGACACTTCCTATTGTTTTAATGCTAATTTTCTGACCTAACCGTTTTTCTACACTGACACACTCATCCATCTCTAACTTGAACTTCCAACCGAACTGTATATTATTTTCCTTGGTAATAGTATAATTCGCGTCGGAAATATTAAGATAGTAGGCTGCTCTAGTTCAGTGTAAATGTTTGCTAATGGTCATTCTTATTGTTAATATGATACTTGTGAACTTATTATTTTGCAATGGCTTTCAGAGTCTCGCTGCATCTCTGACAAGTCTTCAGATGTTTCAACCATTCACGGCTTTTAGCGAGGACTGTCTCTCTGTGAATATTTGGAGACCAGTAACCAAGGACAATAATGTACAGAAACCGGTAATGGTCTACATATACGGAGGAGCTTTTTCTGCCGGGTCTACAGCTAGTTCGGCCTACATTGGAGACCTCCTGGCCGTGCGTCAAGACGTTGTCGTGGTCACTTTCAATTACCGGTATGTCTACTTACGTTATCTCCATCTTGCTGGGAACGTAGCTTGATTATTGTATTTTATAAACATATAGACTCGCTTCATTCGGATTTCTATACTTGAATCACACCGATGTCCCTGGTAATGCCGGACTTCATGACCAGTTGCTGGCTTTGAAGTGGGTCCAGAATAATATAGCCGCTTTTGGCGGGGATCCCAATCAAGTTACTCTTTTTGGACAAAGCGCGGGTGGCGCTAGCGTCTTTCTTCTCATGGTCAGCCCTTTGGTTCGCAACCTGAAGCAGCCCTTGTTTCAAAGGGTCATCTTGGAAAGCGCCGCTCCCGCTGAATGGAACATAGTCAGCAGAGACGAGACGCTAGCGGACGCTAAACGGTTAATAGAAAACCTCGGCTGTCCTCAAGGCCATGACCTTCAAAAGGTAATATCTTCACTCGTAATATTTATGTAAATAAGAAACTTAATAATTTTCAATTATTCGCGTGGCAAGACTATCGATTGCCTCCAAAATGCTGAAGCGAAAGATCTAACTGATGCCGAACCAATCAGGGGTTACATGGACTTCTTTATTTTCAAACCGGTTGTGGACGGTCATTTCCTGGTCGAAGAACCGTCAGTGTCCTTCGCCAACGGTCGCTATACGAAAGTGGACGTCATCCTGGGAAGTAACAAGAACGAAGGCGGATACTTCCTGATAGGGCTAATGCCGTTTACCTACACTCTACAAGAGAACATACGAATCAACGCCGAAGTCTTTGAACAGACTGTCAACTTGGTATTCCCAAAACTGAATGACATCGCACGTATGGCCATCGTACACGAATATTCCAACTGGCACGCTAACGACAAAAAAGCCAGCCTCATCTCCAACGCCGAACGAATGATGACGGACTATTTTTTCAGTTGTCCCATCAGGGTAAATTCATTCATTCCTATAGCATTTACTGCTTATCACCAAAAGTATATAATCATTCTCTTAATAACAAAATAACAAGATTAGGATCATTCTAGGCTATAAAAATTAAACGTACATCCCAAGTAGCAACATCACGTACATACTACGTGTTTTATCGAGGTTTCTAAAACGTATACGAAACACGTTTGGTAAACGTTGATCATATCACCAGTTAGCACATGTTTCACCACGTAGTTTTTAAGTGTTAAATTACGCGTACATTTAGATTATAAAAACCGTCTATTAAGTTCAAATAGCATCAATTTTAAAAACAATTACCGTGTTTTTTATTTACGATATACCGTATTAATCAGCGATTTTGCGTGTATTAAGGAGTTTTTTTGCGTATTAATGGTTAATTTTCGTGAATTCAGATATTATTTCGCGTACATTAATTTAATATTTTTCGTGGGTCAATCGGTTATTTGGCGTGCATTAATTGGTAATTTTGTGTGCATGAATTGTTGGTTTTGGGTATATTCATTGGTAATTTTGCGTGAATTCATTGGTTATTTTGCGTGCAGTTATTGGTTATTTTGCGTGCATAAATGGGTTATTTTGGGTGCATAAATTACTTAGTTCCTGTACATTAGTTGGTTATTATGGGTGCATTTATTTGTTAATTTGCATGCATTAGTTGTTTATTTTTTTAATTATTTTGTGAAGAGGTACACATTACAGTTTTCGTCTAATACTAGATATAATAAAGTATACATAGATACATACATACATACATTATGTTTATTGATTGTGTTTATCGATAAATAATTTGTACAATATTATATATATTAATTTTCATTTTCGATAGGACTAGAGTGCATGATATGTAAATAGCTAGTTCAATGAATAACAAACACCAATAACCAATTAAACAATTTCTACCTCTTTAAAGAAGTATTTCTTAAATGGATCTCCATTAACTATAATTCTGCCCATTATCTTAAAAAATTAATGCGAATTACGTACGCCACTAAATTATAAATTAAAATTAAAGAGACTTATATTTAATTTCATTAAATTAATGAATAGACCTCAGAAAATAAGTTTTTCAAAATATATTTATAAATCGCTTTTATGAAATCTTGAAATGGAGACCTTTTTAGCGTTTGAAAGTCAAACAATCTTTCGGAAAACAGTACGCAATAAATAAAAACCGCTTTATACAAGAAAAAAAAGCTTAATACATGCAAAATAATAGGTTAATGTATTCTAAATTATCTCTTTGTGCACGCCAAATAAGTGCTTATTACTCGAAAAATAACCTCTTATTGTATGCAAAATATCCGCTTAAATGGCTTAATACATGAAAACTAACTGCATAAGACACTGAAAATATCGCTTAATACACGAAAAATAACCTATTAGTGCACGGAAAATAACCAATTAGTGCACGCAAAAAAAACGATTATTGCACGTAAACTAGCATAAATTTACCCGCTAAATACACGAAAATAACTCCTTACTACACGCCAAATAGCAGCTTAATACCGTGTGATTTAATGTAATTTAAACTTAATAGGTGCATTTTATAATCGGTAAGTACGCACAATTTAACACTTAAAAATACTTGGTGAAACATTAAGTGCTAACTGGTGACATGATCAATGTTTACCAAAATTGTTTTTGCCCGTTTTAGAAACACGTAGTATGTACGTGTTGTTAATAACTGGAAATGGCCGAAACTTACTAAGGTAAAAACTTAATCTTTAAGTTTTATTTTAAATGATATTTGCAATGACGTAGCCAGAATCGCGTCCAACGTCGTGTCAGACTATGTAAAAGGGAAGAGATGGTAAGGCAGGGGTTAAACATTTTGCATAGTCAAAGATACGCCCAAGGGAGGTTTTTTTAAAAGGAACCATTCCCTTGTCTACACCATTGGTTATTTGTCCCCTTTTTGAAACCTCAATTACGAATCTAGTGATATCTAAAGTCAAAATTTACGCCAGAGATTCCAACAGTAGACCGGTTTCGCCCTTTTGGGGCTCATTAGTACTGTATAGGAACTATGGCTATCCTCGGAAATCTGCCGATATCAGTAAAACTAATAAACATTCAGAGTGCCCTATATGTGACCAGTCCATTGCAATTTATAGTGAAATTCTTCACCAAATATTGCATGGCGGTCGCTATTCAGCAGACATCTTTTACTCTCGGGCTTCCGTTGAATTCCAACGTTAAGATATTTATATCAAAAGTCACTCTGAATGTTTATTAATCTAGTGATATTTTTTGCAAATATATCAGGTAGCAGGAACACGTATAAGTTAAGCATATATCTACGTGAGCACAACGTAAAGCTCATTTATCTACTATTTATACAGTATACGAAAAAACTACCTCTCTGCCAATATAGTGATATATAAACCGTATCTAAACGTAGGAAACACGTGAAGTGAAACTGAATAAGTGTTTTATATACTAACTTTACACGTTGTAACGACGTATATTTTACTCAACACAGAATATAAACGATGAATACTAAATATCAAACAAATATACACGTGCTCGTGATACCTGGGATTATTGGGAAAGCTTTTTTAAACTAAAATACCTCAGGAACTTTATCACCCATAATCCAGGAATTACTATAAACCAAAAAACATTTTCTTTTAAACAGGAATTGACGCATTCCATGACGACCAACACCACTGCCAAGGTCTATCAATACTTGTACACCCATCGTTCTACGACGAACCCTCTGCCGAAATGGTTGGGCACCTTCCATGGCGAGGAAATCCAGTACGTCTTCGGCCGGGCTCTGAACCCGGTCAATGATTTCGATCGGAATGAGCAGTTGCTGGCGTTGAGGATTATGGACTACTTTGGAAACTTTGCCAAGACGGGGTAAATACCGGGACTGGATTACAGAATTCTTCAATTAAAGAATTTATTACCAATCATAAAAACCTTTTGAAGTTGACGGTAATAGTTAGTGTAGGGAGCTGTTGGTTTTTGGTGGTCTAGCCACCACCCTCCTACGCATTGCAATCCGGTCACCTGATTTAAAGGCATTAAAAGTCGCTAGATGTCTTAGGTATTAGCTTAGATGATGTTGATTATTATTATTAAAACGGCAAATGTTGTAGCTAAACCAATTTCCACAATAAGAGGGAACCTGCTGCATAATTTTCAGTTTTGCACTATACGGTCCATGACAAATCCGGCAGCAATGAAAGCAATGTTTTTAAGTATTTAGGGTTTTTGAGGTTCCTATTCGCGACTACCCAGACTTATCTTGTTCCTCTTTCTTGTTTCAGTAATCCGAATGGTGATGACTTGATTCCGTGGGCACCAATTGACACGAGCGGCGATGGTATTATAGTTCTGTCACCGTCTTCGACATTCACGTTGACGTACCAGTATAAGAGCAAAAAGTGCGCCTTTTGGAATCGTTTAGTTCCTTTTTTGAACAATGTCACTACGACAAAAGCGTCATAGCTCCGGAATTAATCAAGAAATTTTGTTTCAAATGTGTCTTAAGTTAGCGATACTCCGTAACGTGTTGAACATAATTTTACTTATTTCCAAAGCTTTTATATCATTGTATTATTTCTGAGAGACTTCGTCAATAACGAAACGATCGAGCTAGCTAATAATAATAATAATAATAATAATAATAATAATCAGCTAGGCTAATACCCAAGGCACCACCCAAGGCCTAAGTCATCGAGCGACTTTTAATTGACTCATGAATTAAGGTATAATTTAATACTTGCCGCCTACGAAGGTACATGTTGCATTTTAATCGCCCAAGTTAACTCTATTCTTAAGAGGCATTTCATCTACTTCTGGTTTGCGTCATCAGTAAAGTATTTGAAAAAAAGTGTTACTATAGGATGTAGTAGATGCCAAAAGTAATTATGGAGATAAAGTATAATAGTGCCTTCAGATTTGACCTTCCACCATGCTTGACATCCTTTTTAAAGAGCTATTGATCACGTGGTTTTTTCCACCAATAGAAAAGCACTTTGGTCGGCATATTTTCCCGCTAAAAGTAGTGCATTCCGGGGAATTTTGGGACACATGGTTTCGGTCCTCGCTTTCGATGTCTCGAATCGTCCGCTTCTCATTTTGTTTAGACCTCGTTTAAAGATTTTAATTAAGTGGTTAGGTTAATGCAACCTTTGCCTCAGGTTGCTGTTTTAAACGCTTAATAGGTTACATCCAGTTCGAAAAAACTGAACAGGTTTATCAGTTGAATATAATACGAAGCAAATTTTAATGAAAGAAATATCTGCAGAGGGTATTTGTATTTTTCTCGCTTACGAAATACTTGCCGCATCTTTAATGCTCATTTCATTTCAACACTCGCCCTTCATGTAGATACCGTAGAATAATCATATTTATTTAAATAACCAATAGTTGAATAAAAATTGTAAAATGTTTAAGTAATCGAAAGTGAATAAGCCTATTATTTAAATAAAACAAACAATTATTTAAATAAATGCCACTTTTATTCAAATAAATGCTTGGTTGTGTATAAAACATAAATAAATAAGTTACAATGATATTCTTTTTACCAACGTTTTTTAAATAAATCGGAAAATTTGTGGATAATGAATAAACAATTCCGAGCACTAATTCGACATCTGGTAGTGGATGACTCGTAGACTTCCTGTTGACGTTGTGACACATACCGCATGAAAAAGACCAATACCGTCCAATTTCTAATATCATATAATGACTCGCACACCCAGGAAATCAAAGCACAGAAAGCCCATTAACTAAACGACAGCTCGTATATCAATAAATGACCGTAGACGGAATAGTTAGGGCTCTTTATAAATAAAACTGAACGAACCCACTTGATGGACTGCATTAAACATCTTAATCAGTCGAGAAAACGTTTAAAATAAATTACGAAGTAATGACGACCCAGTTAAAAACTAGACCAACATAAGTGTAAGAGCACGATATATACAACTCGATATTTTCTTCATAAATGAACTATTACGCTTGAAAACTAATACGGTAAACACACAATAGATAAAAATATACGACTGAAAAAACGAAATAAATTACAAAAAACTAACCATCTTATCTGCTGACTGCGCTAAAAGAAGATTTGACCCCTAAATTTTCATACGTAAAACATTTAGACTTTAAAAACTATTGATATACTCTTCCGCTTAAGCTGAGCTTATAATTTTCTTTGAACCATAACATGTATCGGTGGTTCTGTGGTAGAACACTCGCCTGTCATGCAGGAGGGCTCGGGTTCGAATCCCGCCCGATGCGATCGCAAATTGATACTAAGACGAATACCTTAAACAATTGGTAGAAGCCCTGCCATTTGGACGTTGAGACGTTTATCATAACCCTCAGCACTCGGTCCGTCCCAAAAGTCAAGAAGATGGAGAGAAAACACCCATACATACTAAACGCATACACAACAAACTCATCACCCACAACCGCCATAACACAAACTCAACATTCCCACACTAAACATAAAAATTACAAAAAACAAACTTTCCAATAAAATTGAGTTGAAACCGTCGTGACGGTGAGCGTTAACGAAAAAAAAACAACCACACCCAGCCCAAAATCGTCCGTTAACGCTCACCGTCACACGATGGTTTTGCCTCCCTTTAAACTGCAAACACGGTTTTTGACTTTGCCCCGGTAACGCGTTCGCAGCACACAGACAGACAGACACGGTGATTGTAATACCCCTCCTAGAGGACATAGTCCCCTCGGAGAGGTAAAAAGTGTTACTAGGATGTAGTTGATGCCAAAAGTAATTATGGAGATAAAGTATAATAGTGCCTTCAGATTTGACCTTCCACCATGCTTGACATCCTTTTTAAAGAGCTATTGATCGCGTGGTTTTTTCCACCAATAGGAAAGCACTATAGTCGACATATTTTCCCGCTAAAAGTAGTGCATTCCGGGGAATTTTTGGACACATTTTTTCGGTCCTCGCTTTCGATGTCTCGAATCGTCCGCTTCTCATTTTGTTTAGACCTCGTTTAAAGATTTTAATTAAGTGGTTAGTTTAATGCAACCTTTGCCTCAGGTTGCTGTTTTAAACGCTTAATAGGTTACATCCATTTCGAAAAAATCATCTTCATAATTCTTCAACAATGCTTCAATACTTAACCCTTGGCTAGTCATTTATTATGAAACCAATTAATATGTTCCTTTTCTGGCTATATAATTGAATGCCAACTAATTAAAAACCACGAAAAACGGCTA
The DNA here is from genome assembly GCF_980474605.1 of Leiobunum rupestre. Classification (NCBI taxonomy): domain Eukaryota; kingdom Metazoa; phylum Arthropoda; class Arachnida; order Opiliones; family Sclerosomatidae; genus Leiobunum; species Leiobunum rupestre. The sequence goes on from NC_143386.1 coordinate 58,618,917, forward strand.
ATTTTAATATAATTTAAAATTCTTACCTTTTTAAGTTTTGAATCTGTTTAAATATTCGTTTTCTTGTAATATACTCCACATGACATAAATTTGTGGCTAGCGCGATATCACGTCATATTAGGCTTACTAAAAGCACTGATTTAAGTAACATGTGTATCTATTTTAAAAAGTGGTATTATTGTTTTTAAAATGTCGTATTTTAGGTTCAATCATATATCTACTTTATATAGTTTATTTTGGAAAATAAATTTTCAAATTATCGCGAGCGAAAGTTTAATATCCACTTATTTTAAAGCGAACTATTTTTACCGCGGCGGAGTACATCGATAAACTTAATGTTCCTGAAAAGTGGCGATGGGGAAGGCATCACCAAAGCCAAGAATTTTTTACCCCCAAATAAGAAATCGCAGGTCGAGGCGATAGTATTAGACTATTTCTCACTATTTACTTTTGGTTGATGCCCGATTGATTCGCGAGGCTACGATAGTTATATATTGCATTATTAATATTGGTATTTCATGTTTCAAATCGCTATAAAAACCGAATTTAAGAGATACTTTCTCCTGAAAAGTTATTAAATTTTACAGTAGAGAGTTATTTATTAAAATAAATTTTTGTAACATAATATAGACTCGTAAAAAACAATTATTTCAAAATGTATATAACTTTCAGTATTGAATGGATTAATTTATACACTTTTATTAGCTTTGTAGCCGTATATATAACTCCAAGATTTTCCTCAAATGCGTGTCAATTTAAACATGCGACGGTAAAGGACATCGCACTTCTTCTATGGGATTTGGCTTTCGACAGATTTTTTAAAAATGAAACATGTTGCTAAGCTTGATCAAAGGAGCAAAATTGTATATTGCCATTTTTCCCTAGCTCCTATAGTTTGTCCAGTATCAGCGGTCAAAAGTGGACAAAACTTAGTATAGTCTATTTGTTAAAAGGAGTCACGGCCCATCGGTTAGCGTTCTACATTCCCGCGTCGCTAGTCCGCGCTCACCATCAATAAAGTTTCCTTGCCAAGATTTTTACACTCTACTTCATTATTTCTTTTCTCGCAACTTATTATTCGATGAATTTTCGTACGTGGAATTATTTATTATTCAATATTTTATGAGCAATAATAAAATAAAAGAAATACTAAAGAAATCAGAATATATATGATTAACCGTTTCGTTGAATCCCACATTCAACACTCGCTCATAGGTAAGAAACAGTCACTCAACAACAGATCAAACACTTATTTATCGATAAAGCACATAGTCGGTTAAAGTCACGGTCACACGACAGTTAAGACTCAATACTTAACTATTTATCTACTGAGTTCGTTCATCGTGCGATCAGAACGTCGTACGAACAGAACGAAACCAAATACGACGCTCGGTTTTGGGAAGCACCCGGAATTTCGGCAAGAAACCTCTATTGATAGTGAGCCCGGACTAGCGACGCGCAAACATAGAGTGCTAAGCGATGGGCCGAGACTTCTTTTAACAAATAGACTACACTAAGTTTCGTCCACTTTTGACCGCTGCTACTGGCCAAACTATAGGAGCTAGGAAAAAATGGCAATGGACAATTTTGCTCCTTTGATCAAGCCCAACAACATGTTTAATTTGAAAAAAATCGGTCGAAAGCCAAATCCCATAGAAGAAGTGCGATGTCCTTTGGGGAAAGTTTAATACTTGATGGCTTATGGCCTTCCAGTAGGAGGAAATACCACATCAAAATTGGTAAATGTAGGCGGGGCAAATCGCACCAAAAATATCGATAATTTATTTTGTCACTGAATGTTAAAAATAGCTTTCGTTTTGAAAAATATTTCCTCGTATTTTTTATTTTATTTGTATTTCTATAAAATAGTTCTTTTTATAAAGTAACGTGGCCTTCTTGTTTAAATGTTGCTCTTACGTCACAGTCTCTTACTTTCACAAGCCTACGAGCGCGCGCTACAGTCGCCAGGAATATAGGTTTTTTAGTGCGCGTGCAAATCGCTCGTGCGCAAAATATACTAATAAAGCTGTGTCTTGTGACGTAAGAGCAACATTTTAACAAGTTGCGCAAGACCACTTTTTATTTTATAAAATCAACTATTCAAAACACCAAAAATTGGCCGTGATCCCACTAGCTGTCTCTCCACGTTGGCTCTCTTTTGAAATTACCGTTTGTTGCACACAATCCCTAGAGGGGATTTGTGTGTATTGGTTTCACGTACTGTGTCTGCCGCCGCCGATTTATCGCGGTACGTAAAGACACGTGATACGTCAATCGATTGGAAATATCTTTGCCAGGGACGGATTTAGGCATGGTCTTATAGGGCACGGTCAAGCTTTAGCTCTATAGCCCGTTAAAAACTAAAATTTATGGCGAAAACCGCGTAAAAAAATATTAAGTGGTTAATTTTTAATAAAATAAAGAAATGTCAGGAAATTGAAAAGCGCGCGTCCGCTACGACACCTAGTGAGAGTGAGAAATCGGTGAGACAGAAAAACAACATAAACGCGCGGTGCGTTACAGATATACGAGATTTTAAAAGTTAGAAGAGCAAATCGCTTACTAAGGTGCTGCTGGCGCTGGCGATACACCTTAAGATGGCGGCGAAAATTCAAACCAAATACTTGGCGTTATTTTGCGTTCCAACTTTTTAGGCCAAAAACAATTTTTTCAAGACAAAATAAGGTACGTGTAAGTATATTGAACGTCTTGTTAATCTTTTGATATGCAAATAAGGCGATATTTGCAAAAGCTTGGCCGTTCCCATTTAATGGGCTGCAGCCCAAGGCCCCCTTCGCGGCGGTGGCGCTAATCGCAATCAAAAACTCCTTCACCGTGATAAGGCCAACGGACTTGGAAAACATCCCTGAATCAATTTCTTACTCGGTAACATCTACCTCTCTCCGAACTGTGGCGTCAAATTGTACGAAGAAACACCTGCTGGCAAAGACACGCGCCAGATTTGGAAGCTGAAATTATTATCGTTGGTGATTACAACTTACACAAGATAGAACTAGACACTAAATGACACTTCTAACTTCCTCTATTACACGCTGAAAAACGCTAGCCACGTAGTTGGCCTCTGTTGCGCTAGCAATCTACGTCAAATTAATATTTTAAAAAATAACTGTAATAACACTCTCGATTTATGTCTGACGAACTTCAATGAGGCAATGTTCTCCCCCTTCAAAAGCCCTTATACCTGTGAATGATTCACACCCGCCTTTTGTATTGAAGTATGCTCCTTTAATTGATAAAAACATTTCTTCTAACACTAAAAAAAATTATTTATTTTTAATTACACATAGATATTAATTATATTATTATTATTATATAGTATATATTATATATAATATATATATAATTATATAATATATATATATATATATATATATATATATATATATATTATATAATTATATATATATTATATATAATATATACTATATAATAATAATAATATAATTAATATCTATGTGTAATTAAAAATAAATAATAAATATATATATATATATATATATATATAATTATATAATAATAATAATAATAATAATAATAATAATAATATTAATAATAATATTTATTTTGCAAAGAATAAATTGCTTCGCTGGCAACCACAGAGGCAAAGCCTATTCAAGGTGGTTACCGAGACATCACAAACACAAAGATACAAAAAGTAATAAGAAAACAGAACAGTAATTTAAAAATAATCGGGGGTAAAACAACAAATAGAACTTTGAATCATCCAATCAGTGAAAAGAAATTCTGAAATTAGCAAACGCAACTGAGGAATCTCCCGGATTTCCGAGGGCAACCTGTTCCACAGTGCCCCCCGCCAGCAGTAGGCACAAGTAGGCACGTGCCTATGTTCAAAAATTTTACACCTATTTTAGGGGCCTCTAAAAGTTTAAAAAAATTGCCTCTGGGGCCTCCAAATGTGATTTTAAAATTTTATTTATTTTTAAAAATTGGTCATCTAGCCCCCTAAAAAAGAACTCCCATTCAATTCCAATTTCCAAGAGTCCTAAATGGCCCTAACAAAACGTTCTTTTTTGAACCACCTATACTCGAAATCAATATTACTTGAGTACACAACCAAAGGCAGCGAACTCTGTGGTTTCTGCTTTTGGTAGTGTACTCTGTTAACATTGATATCTATATTATAAGGAGCGCTTGGTACGTTGGTCGTCGTTGTCGTCCGAGCTTTCAGGAATGTTTGTTTAGTCTGTCACGAAGCCAAAGGCGGGGCGGCGAGGAAAAGGCGACCCGCGGAACAGAGGGACACCGAGACTGCCTTTGGCTTCGTTACTGAAGTGGTTCGACTATCTATTTTCTCAAAATCTGTCGCCCCTGAGAGTTGGGCCGTGTTTGTCCCAACACGCAATACCCCCGAAATTTTATCTCTGTTTCCGCGGCGAATTTCGGAGGGGGGGGGGGGGGGTCGTATGAGGTAGTTTCGGAAACGGGGAGGTGGGAGGTGGGAGGCGGGGGCGGGGGGTTTCGTGGTCGTTCCGATTTGAAAGTCCCGTGGCCCTCTCGGCATAGGTTAGTTCCGTGGCCTTTATTATGCATCAGCCATTGGATACAGGGGATTTAAAGGGGTACAGGGGGGTTTGGTACGACTGCGAGATTGAGTTATTTTTGCTGGGAAAAGGGTACCACAGAAATTTTCGCATGGGAAAGGGGGAGGTGGGTTTCACGGTAATTATCACATGGGAAAAGCGGAGAGGGGGTACCACTGTAATTATCACATGGGAAAAAGGGGGATGTGGGATTCCACGGTAATTATCACATGGGAAAAGCGGAGAGGGGGTACCACTGTAATTATCACATGGGAAAAGCGGAGAGGGGGTACCACTGTAATTATCACATGGGAAAAAGGGGGAGGTGGGATTCCACGGTAATTATCACATGGGAAAAGCGGAGAGGGGGTACCACTGTAATTATCTCATGGGAAAAAGGGGGATGTGGGATTCCACGGTAATTATCACATGGGAAAAGCGGAGAGGGGGTACCACTGTAATTATCACATGGGAAAAGCGGAGAGGGGGTACCACTGTAATTATCACATGGGGGAAAGGGGGAGGTGGGATTCCACGGTAATTATCACATGGGAAAAGCGGAGAGCGGGTACCACTGTAATTATCACATGGGGAAAAGGGGGAGGTGGGATTCCACGGTAATTATCACATGGGAAAAGTGGAGAGGGGGTACCACTGTAATTATCACATGGGGAAAAGGGGGAGGTGGGATTCCACGGTAATTATCACATGTGAAAAGCGGAGAGGGGGTACCACTGTAATTATCACATGGGAAAAAGGGGGAGGTGGGATTCCACGGTAATTATCACATGGGAAAAGCGGAGAGGGGGTACCACTGTAATTATCACATGGGAAAAAGGGGGAGGTGGGATTCCACGGTAATTATCACATGGGAAAAGCGGAGAGGGGGTACCACTGTAATTATCACATGGGGAAAAGGGGGAGGTGGGATTCCACGGTAATTATCACATGGGAAAAGCGGAGAGGGGGTACCACTGTAATTATCCCATGGTAAAAGCGGAGAGGGGGTACCACTGTAATTATCACATGGGGAAAAGGGGGAGGTGGGATTCCACGGTAATTATCACATGGGAAAAGCGGAGAGGGGGTACCACTGTAATTATCACATGGGAAAAAGGGGGAGGTGGGATTCCACGGTAATTATCACATGGGAAAAGCGGAGAGGGGGTACCACTGTAATTATCACATGGGAAAAGCGGAGAGGGGGTACCACTGTAATTATCACATGGGAAAAAGGGGGAGGTGGGATTCCACTGTAATTATCACATGGGAAAAGCGGAGAGGGGGTACCACTGTAATTATCACATGGGAAAAAGGGGGAGGTGGGATTCCACGGTAATTATCACATGGGAAAAGCGGAGAGGGGGTACCACTGTAATTATCACATGGGAAAAAAGGGGAGGTGGGATTCCACGGTAATTATCACATGGGAAAAGCGGAGAGGGGGTACCACTGTAATTATCACATGGGAAAAGCGGAGAGGGGGTACCACTGTAATTATCACATGGGAAAAAGGGGGAGGTGGGATTCCACGGTAATTATCACATGGGAAAAGCGGAGAGGGGGTACCACTGTAATTATCACATGGGAAAAAGGGGGAGGTGGGATTCCACGGTAATTATCACATGGGAAAAGCGGAGAGGGGGTACCACTGTAATTATCACATGGGAAAAAGCGGGAGGTGGGATTCCACGGTAATTATCACATGGGAAAAGCGGAGAGGGGGTACCACTGTAATTATCACATGGGTGCGCTTCTCCGAAACGGAGCGGAAGGGAGATATTGTTTCGGGGGACGTTGCTAAAGCAATTTTCATTTCTAAACTTTAAAAAGCGAAAAGTTTAGTTTAAATGCTCGTTTTATTAACAAATAATGCAGTGAACTAAACGTGTGGTTTTACTTATTTGATTGAAATATCTTTAACCTTTTAGTATTAGGTTTTTGATTTTAAATTTATAATTTTTACTGGCATCAAAACTAATTTAACAATTTATGATAATATTATTTTCTGATCTAACTTAACGGCATTAAAATATTAACAATGTTTAATGTTTGATTAATTACAAAGATATTTATTAATTAATTGTGAAGTTATTAATTTTCATTTTCGAAATTTATGATTTTAACTATAATTATTCAAAGAATTTTGATTACACCCGCCACATTTACAGAGCTGTGCATGGTAATTGGGCTTTAACACAGCTACATTGTCCTTTACAAATCTGTTTGCAACCGCATTTAATTATTTCGCGGCAGGCTACACTAGCTGGCGGTAAAGTTATCCAAGTTATTTGCCATTCACCGTTGCTATTGTTTTTGATCCATCCAAACTCAGACGGAATGGGTAGTTGTGGGGCCTTATTTAAAGACAGACCCCATATATGGCCGGTTTGGTAAGCGACCCGTAGTAAATTCTGATTAAGGGCATCTCTAGTCGGTGGAATGTTTTCTGTCTCTATTTTTTTGCGTAAACATACTTTGTCTAGCTTCATTAATATCTTCCTCTGAGCTACAGCGGTCGTATATTAAAATGACAAAGCGCTCGATTTTTGGTAGCAATTCTTTGACTTTGGATACTGATACCCCTTTGGTCAATTGTTGTAACGTCGGAGTTACTCCTCCATATGAGCTCCAGGTCGCCCAAGCTGTTCGTTTCCCTTTCCCATTAAAACTAGATACGGTATCGCACCCTGTCAGAGCGTGAAATGATGGAAGAGCTTCACATTTTTCAATTCCTTATTTGTTAGCGATTGACGTAGCGTCCAAATATCGGAAAGACTTTCCGGTTCCAAAAGCAACAATCAAACGCTCACTTCTTACTTTCAGAGCAAAACTAATACAAAGAACAAGGACTTCGGTATCTACTGTTCTTATCAATGCCCTTTTCAATCCCTGTTTGCAACTATGAGCTACGTGTAGCAATATTCTGGTGTCCGCCTCTTCATGTGTACATGGTGAAACGTCTTGATGATCCATGGCATTAGTAGAAAGAACGCGTTCGCCGCTGGTAATTAAGACATCACCCGGGAAATTTGATCTGGCTACTTCATGACTTAAAAACACGAAGAGTTCTTCCTTATTGTCGTCTAACCTTAAAAATTCGGACCAATTTTTTGGAATCGCTTTGCTTCCTTCAAATCTTCTTCTGACTCCTTTACCTCGTTTTTTTCTAGTTTGAGTTTTAGAGCTGTTTTCTACATAAGCATCAAATACGATGTCGATTCGACGAACGCTTTCTTTAAATTGACTTGAAATATACTGTATGAAGTGTTGCGCATATTCGAAGAAAGTACGCGCTGTCCCAGGTTTGATCATATTTACAAGAACTGCTCCGTCTATAACTATCACGTCGACCTCTGGAACGGAAGTATGGTATTCGTCTTCAGCCAGAACGTCTTCCAGGCAGTGTGTTAGATCAGATTTATTTCCAAATCTTATGATTCCATTGTCTGACAGTGACGGGGGAAAGGGTTGATTTTCATGTCTAAAGAATTCTTTTTGTCACCTTCGCGAAACTGGCATGCAATGTATAATTTAGAAAATAAGTCCCGGTCTTTTTTCATTGTCATAATTTGTAATTGATTCCGTGATTTATTTTTTTCTGGAGATCTTTTGAATAAAGGAAATTTGTTCTTCTTCAGTGATTCGTCTAGCAAAATTGAGCGTTCCACCAAACGTTTTACAAAAAAATCTTTGCATTGTTCTTTCCCTGCATTTTTTAAACTTTTAAGTGAAATGGCGATCTGTTTATCAACGATTTGACGGCTGTCTAAGACAATTAGGTCATTCGAGGACTCAGTAAAGGGGTTTCCCATATCTTTAATGACGTCTATGAGTGATTTTACGTCTTTTGGGAATTTTACTTGTTTGCTTGGTGTGTTTTCATGATGTTTAGAATTGTTTTCTTCTTTACCTTTCCCAAGTATATTGGTGAACTCCTTTACTATTCGGGCTAGTTCTGGTCCTACAACTATCCACCTTAGGACAGCTGTTGGTTTTTCCGTCAAACCAACAGCACCACCATCACCTTTGACGCATGCGTTATTCTGTTCGTGACTTTCTTGACTGTAAATTTGCCTTTGCAGTGGAAGGTTTACTCACTTCTAGAGCAGAAAAGTTTCGTATAAATTTATTTCTTTTACTAGTATTTGAATCATCTATTTCATTAGTAGTACACCGTTTGTCGCTCTCATAACATCCGTTTTGTTAACACGTAAACTACACTTTTTATGGAACTTGGCTTTCATAGTATTAAGAGTTTTTTCGAGACCAGATCCGTCATCTAAACAGTTAATGCTCAATCCACGTGGTAATGAGTTTAGCTTACTTAAAGTTTCGATATTTTCCGAAATCAATTTATAGCTAGCTGATTTAAATCGCTCCTCTTATTCAGCGGGACATGTTAATTTTTCGGTAGCTACATTTTGACATATAAAGCACAAATTCCAGTTAATAGAAATATGTTCTTTCTCTTTAAGAACCAAAGATTTGTCCGCGACTAATTTAAATTTACTCATAATTTTAAAGAAGCGAAATCGCGATCTACAGAAAAACTGAAGCCGCAAAAAGTGGACGTTAATCCTACCAACTGTTTCGAAAGTGGAGACTACAGAATGACTAACCAAAAGCGAAAGTATGCCTATAGGCTTTTCCAAGAATTCCGAACCAGATTCCCCAAATACTATATCCATTGTCACAATGATAACAAACACCTGTAGAAAGCCTTATTGGGTTTTTTCTCAAGAAGGGAAATAAATGTTCTGGCATTCGTTTGAATATACATTACTAACGCTTTTAAAAAATCTGATATGTGTACCTTGTTTAGCGTAAAACGTTTTTTAAACATGTGTTCTTAAAAGAAGCGGAATTGAAGAGAGGATTCATATGGAAATTTTTGTATAGCAAAGTTTGAAAATTGCTTTAGCGACGTCCCCCAAAACAATCTCTCCCTTCCACTCCGTTTCGGAGAAGCGCGCGCTTCTATTAACGTGGGGGTCGTTCACCTATGGATTTTACAGATTGTGACTGATTTCACTCGTTTGTCACAAGCGTCACAGACCAGATAGAGGATGCCTCCAATCTTTAATCGGCTTAATAAGTGTTTAATTTTAATTACAGAAAGATTCATGCTTCTATCATAAAGTGCACAATATAAATTAAAACTGGTTTATATCCTCTAGACTAAAGGGAAAAAGGGGGAGGTGGGTACCACGGCAATTATCACATGGGGAAAAGGGGAAGGTGGGTACCACGGTAATTATCACATGGGAAAAAGGGGAAGGTGGGTACCACGGTAATTATCACATGGGAAAAAGGGGAAGGTGGGTACCACGGTAATTATCACATGGGAAAAAGGGGGAGGTGAGTACCACGGTAATTATCACATGGGAAAAAGGGGGAGGTGGGTACCACGGTAATTATCACATGGGAAAAAGGGGAAGGTGGGTACCACGGTAATTATCACTTGGGGAAAAGGGGTTGAAGGGCCTTACTGGGGGTACCCCGGTAATTATCACATGGAAGAAAAGGGAGGGTGCCTTACTGCGGTGGTTCGACTATGAGAAAAAGGGTGGCACGGAAATTATCCCATGGGAAAAAGGTGTTGGAGGGGCGTACTGGGGTGGAGTGTCTCGAAACACACAACTAGCTGAGGGCCCGCCTGTAAGGCGGGCTTCTCGGCTAGTCTATATTATAAGGAGCGCTTGGTACGTTGGTCGTCGACGGTCGTACGTCCGAGCTTTCAGGAATGTTTTCTTAGTCTGTCACGAAGCCAAAGGCGGGGCGGCGAGGAAAAAGCGAACCACGGAACAGAGAAAGCGAGACTGTCTTCGCTTCGCTACTGAGGTGGTTCGACTATCTATTTTCTCAAAATCTGTCACCCCTGAGAGAAAAGGGGGAGAGGGTGTGGTCGGTAATTATCACATGGGAAAAGCTGAGAGGGGGTACCGCGGTAATTATCACATGGGAAAAGCTGAGAGGGGGTACCGCGGTAATTATCACATGGGAAAAAGGGGGAGGTGGGTAACACGGTAATTATCACATGGGAAAAAGGGGGAGGTGGGTACCACGGTAATTATCACATGAGAAAAAAGGGAAGGAACGGTAATTATCAAATGGGAAAAATGGGGAGTACCCCGGTAATTATCACATGGGGAAAGGGGGAGGAAGGGCCTTACTGGGGTGGTTCTACTTTGGGGAAAAGGGTACCACGGTAATTATAACATGACAAAAAAGGGGAGGAACGGTAATTATCAAATGGGAAAAATGGGGAGTACCCCGGTAATTATCACATGGGGAAAGGGGGAGGAAGGGCCTTACTGGGGTGGTTCTACTTTGGGGAAAAGGGTACCACGGTAATTATAACATGAGAAAAAAGGGGAGGAACGGTAATTATCAAATGGGAAAAATGGGGAGTACCCCGGTAATTATCACATGGGGAAAGGGGGAGGAAGGGCCTTACTGGGGTGGTTCTACTTTGGGGAAAAGGGTACCACGGTAATTATAACATGAGAAAAAAGGGGAGGAACGGTAATTATCAAATGGGAAAAATGGGGAGTACCCCGGTAATTATCACATGGGGAAAAAGGGCAAGAAGGGCCTTACTGGGGTGGTTCTACTTTGGGGAAAAGGGTACCACGGTAATTATAACATGAGAAAAAAGGGGAGGAACGGTAATTATCAAATGGGAAAAATGGGGAGTACCCCGGTAATTATCACATGGGGAAAGGGGGAGGAAGGGCCTTACTGGGGTGGTTCTACTTTGGGGAAAAGGGTACCACGGTAATTATCACATGAGAAAAAAGGGGAGGAACGGTAATTATCAAATGGGAAAAATGGGGAGTACCCCGGTAATTATCACATGGGGAAAGGGGGAGGAAGGGCCTTACTGGGGTGGTTCTACTTTGGGGAAAAGGGTACCACGGTAATTATAACATGAGAAAAAAGGGGAGGAACGGTAATTATCAAATGGGAAAAATGGGGAGTACCCCGGTAATTATCACATGGGGAAAAAGGGGAAGAAGGGCCTTACTGGGGTGGTTCTACTTTGGGGAAAAGGGTACCACGGTAATTATAACATGAGAAAAAAGGGGAGGAACGGTAATTATCAAATGGGAAAAATGGGGAGTACCCCGGTAATTATCACATGGGGAAAGGGGGAGGAAGGGCCTTACTGGGGTGGTTCTACTTTAGGGAAAAGGGTACCACGGTAATTATAACATGAGAAAAAAGGGGAGGAACGGTAATTATCAAATGGGAAAAATGGGGAGTACCCCGGTAATTATCACATGGGGAAAAAGGGGAAGAAGGGCCTTACTGGGGTGGTTCTACTTTGGGGAAAAGGGTACCACGGTAATTATAACATGAGAAAAAAGGGGAGGAACGGTAATTATCAAATGGGAAAAATGGGGAGTACCCCGGTAATTATCACATGGGGAAAGGGGGTGGAAGGGCCTTACTGGGGTGGTTCTACTTTGGGGAAAAGGGTACCACGGTAATTATCACATGAGAAAAAAGGGGAGGAACGGTAATTATCAAATGGGAAAAATGGGGAGTACCCCGGTAATTATCACATGGGGAAAGGGGGAGGAAGGGCCTTACTGGGGTGGTTCTACTTTGGGGAAAAGGGTACCACGGTAATTATAACATGAGAAAAAAGGGGAGGAACGGTAATTATCAAATGGGAAAAATGGGGAGTACCCCGGTAATTATCACATGGGGAAAAAGGGGAAGAAGGGCCTTACTGGGGTGGTTCTACTTTGGGGAAAAGGGTACCACGGTAATTATAACATGAGAAAAAAGGGGAGGAACGGTAATTATCAAATGGGAAAAATGGGGAGTACCCCGGTAATTATCACATGGGGAAGGGGGAGGAAGGGCCTTACTGGGGTGGTTCTACTTTGGGGAAAAGGGTACCACGGTAATTATAACATGAGAAAAAAGGGGAGGAACGGTAATTATCAAATGGGAAAAATGGGGAGTACCCCGGTAATTATCACATGGGGAAAGGGGGAGGAAGGGCCTTACTGGGGTGGTTCTACTTTGGGGAAAAGGGTACCACGGTAATTATAACATGAGAAAAAAGGGGAGGAACGGTAATTATCAAATGGGAAAAATGGGGAGTACCCCGGTAATTATCACATGGGGAAAAAGGGGAAGAAGGGCCTTACTGGGGTGGTTCTACTTTGGGGAAAAGGGTACCACGGTAATTATAACATGAGAAAAAAGGGGAGGAACGGTAATTATCAAATGGGAAAAATGGGGAGTACCCCGGTAATTATCACATGGGGAAAGGGGGAGGAAGGGCCTTACTGGGGTGGTTCTACTTTGGGGAAAAGGGTACCACGGTAATTATAACATGAGAAAAAAGGGAGGAACGGTAATTATCAAATGGGAAAAATGGGGTGTACCCCGGTAATTATCACATGGGGAAAGGGGGAGGAAGGGCCTTACTGGGGTGGTTCTACTTTGGGGAAAAGGGTACCACGGTAATTATAACATGAGAAAAAAGGGGAGGAACGGTAATTATCAAATGGGAAAAATGGGGAGTACCCCGGTAATTATCACATGGGGAAAGGGGGAGGAAGGGCCTTACTGGGGTGGTTCTACTTTGGGGAAAAGGGTACCACGGTAATTATAACATGAGAAAAAAGGGGAGGAACGGTAATTATCAAATGGGAAAAATGAGGAGTACCCCGGTAATTATCACATGGGGAAAAAGGGGAAGAAGGGCCTTACTGGGGTGGTTCTACTTTGGGGAAAAGGGTACCACGGTAATTATAACATGAGAAAAAAGGGGAGGAACGGTAATTATCAAATGGGAAAAATGGGGAGTACCCCGGTAATTATCACATGGGGAAAGGGGTAGGAAGGGCCTTACTGGGGTGGTTCTACTTTGGGGAAAAGGGTACCACGGTAATTATAACATGAGAAAAAAGGGGAGGAACGGTAATTATCAAATGGGAAAAATGGGGAGTACCCCGGTAATTATCACATGGGGAAAAAGGGGAAGAAGGGCCTTACTGGGGTGGTTCTACTTTGGGGAAAAGGGTACCACGGTAATTATAACATGAGAAAAAAGGGGAGGAACGGTAATTATCAAATGGGAAAAATGGGGAGTACCCCGGTAATTATCACATGGGGAAAGGGGGAGGAAGGGCCTTACTGGGGTGGTTCTACTTTGGGGAAAAGGGTACCACGGTAATTATCACATGAGAAAAAAGGGGAGGAACGGTAATTATCAAATGGGAAAAATGGGGAGTACCCCGGTAATTATCACATGGGGAAAGGGGGAGGAAGGGCCTTACTGGGGTGGTTCTACTTTGGGGAAAAGGGTACCACGGTAATTATAACATGAGAAAAAAGGGGAGGAACGGTAATTATCAAATGGGAAAAATGGGGAGTACCCCGGTAATTATCACATGGGGAAAAAGGGGAAGAAGGGCCTTACTGGGGTGGTTCTACTTTGGGGAAAAGGGTACCACGGTAATTATAACATGAGAAAAAAGGGGATGAACGGTAATTATCAAATGGGAAAAATGGGGAGTACCCCGGTAATTATCACATGGGGAAAGGGGGAGGAAGGGCCTTACTGGGGTGGTTCTACTTTGGGGAAAAGGGTACCACGGTAATTATAACATGAGAAAAAAGGGAAGGAACGGTAATTATCAAATGGGAAAAATGGGGAGTACCCCGGTAATTATCACATGGGGAAAGGGGGAGGAAGGGCCTTACTGGGGTGGTTCTACTTTGGGGAAAAGGGTACCACGGTAATTATAACATGAGAAAAAAGGGGAGGAACGGTAATTATCAAATGGGAAAAATGGGGAGTACCCCGGTAATTATCACATGGGGAAAAAGGGGAAGAAGGGCCTTACTGGGGTGGTTCTACTTTGGGGAAAAGGGTACCACGGTAATTATAACATGAGAAAAAAGGGGAGGAACGGTAATTATCAAATGGGAAAAATGGGGAGTACCCCGGTAATTATCACATGGGGAAAGGGGGAGGAAGGGCCTTACTGGGGTGGTTCTACTTTGGGGAAAAGGGTACCACGGTAATTATAACATGAGAAAAAAGGGGAGGAACGGTAATTATCAAATGGGAAAAATGGGGAGTACCCCGGTAATTATCACATGGGGAAAGGGGGAGGAAGGGCCTTACTGGGGTGGTTCTACTTTGGGGAAAAGGGTACCACGGTAATTATAACATGAGAAAAAAGGGGAGGAACGGTAATTATCAAATGGGAAAAATGGGGAGTACCCCGGTAATTATCACATGGGGAAAGGGGGAGGAAGGGCCTTACTGGGGTGGTTCTACTTTGGGGAAAAGGGTACCACGGTAATTATAACATGAGAAAAAAGGGGAGGAACGGTAATTATCAAATGGGAAAAATGGGGAGTACCCCGGTAATTATCACATGGGGAAAAAGGGGAAGAAGGGCCTTACTGGGGTGGTTCTACTTTGGGGAAAAGGGTACCACGGTAATTATAACATGAGAAAAAAGGGGAGGAACGGTAATTATCAAATGGGAAAAATGGGGAGTACCCCGGTAATTATCACATGGGGAAAGGGGGAGGAAGGGCCTTACTGGGGTGGTTCTACTTTGGGGAAAAGGGTACCACGGTAATTATAACATGAGAAAAAAGGGGAGGAACGGTAATTATCAAATGGGAAAAATGGGGAGTACCCCGGTAATTATCACATGGGGAAAGGGGGAGGAAGGGCCTTACTGGGGTGGTTCTACTTTGGGGAAAAGGGTACCACGGTAATTATAACATGAGAAAAAAGGGGAGGAACGGTAATTATCAAATGGGAAAAATGGGGAGTACCCCGGTAATTATCACATGGGGAAAAAGGGGAAGAAGGGCCTTACTGGGGTGGTTCTACTTTGGGGAAAAGGGTACCACGGTAATTATAACATGAGAAAAAAGGGGAGGAACGGTAATTATCAAATGGGAAAAATGGGGAGTACCCCGGTAATTATCACATGGGGAAAGGGGGAGGAAGGGCCTTACTGGGGTGGTTCTACTTTGGGGAAAAGGGTACCACGGTAATTATAACATGAGAAAAAAGGGGAGGAACGGTAATTATCAAATGGGAAAAATGGGGAGTACCCCGGTAATTATCACATGGGGAAACGGGGAGGAAGGGCCTTACTGGGGTGGTTCTACTTTGGGGAAAAGGGTACCACGGTAATTATAACATGAGAAAAAAGGGGAGGAACGGTAATTATCAAATGGGAAAAATGGGGAGTACCCCGGTAATTATCACATGGGGAAACGGGGAGGAAGGGCCTTACTGGGGTGGTTCTACTTTGGGGAAAAGGGTACCACGGTAATTATAACATGAGAAAAAAGGGGAGGAACGGTAATTATCAAATGGGAAAAATGGGGAGTACCCCGGTAATTATCACATGGGGAAAGGGGGAGGAAGGGCCTTACTGGGGTGGTTCTACTTTGGGGAAAAGGGTACCACGGTAATTATAACATGAGAAAAAAGGGGAGGAACGGTAATTATCAAATGGGAAAAATGAGGAGTACCCCGGTAATTATCACATGGGGAAAAAGGGGAAGAAGGGCCTTACTGGGGTGGTTCTACTTTGGGGAAAAGGGTACCACGGTAATTATAACATGAGAAAAAAGGGGAGGAACGGTAATTATCAAATGGGAAAAATGGGGAGTACCCCGGTAATTATCACATGGGGAAAGGGGTAGGAAGGGCCTTACTGGGGTGGTTCTACTTTGGGGAAAAGGGTACCACGGTAATTATAACATGAGAAAAAAGGGGAGGAACGGTAATTATCAAATGGGAAAAATGGGGAGTACCCCGGTAATTATCACATGGGGAAACGGGGAGGAAGGGCCTTACTGGGGTGGTTCTACTTTGGGGAAAAGGGTACCACGGTAATTATAACATGAGAAAAAAGGGGAGGAACGGTAATTATCAAATGGGAAAAATGGGGAGTACCCCGGTAATTATCACATGGGGAAAGGGGGAGGAAGGGCCTTACTGGGGTGGTTCTACTTTGGGGAAAAGGGTACCACGGTAATTATAACATGAGAAAAAAGGGGAGGAACGGTAATTATCAAATGGGAAAAATGGGGAGTACCCCGGTAATTATCACATGGGGAAAGGGGGAGGAAGGGCCTTACTGGGGTGGTTCTACTTTGGGGAAAAGGGTACCACGGTAATTATAACATGAGAAAAAAGGGGAGGAACGGTAATTATCAAATGGGAAAAATGGGGAGTACCCCGGTAATTATCACATGGGGAAAGGGGGAGGAAGGGCCTTACTGGGGTGGTTCTACTTTGGGGAAAAGGGTACCACGGTAATTATAACATGAGAAAAAAGGGGAGGAACGGTAATTATCAAATGGGAAAAATGGGGAGTACCCCGGTAATTATCACATGGGGAAAGGGGGAGGAAGGGCCTTACTGGGGTGGTTCTACTTTGGGGAAAAGGGTACCACGGTAATTATAACATGAGAAAAAAGGGGAGGAACGGTAATTATCAAATGGGAAAAATGGGGAGTACCCCGGTAATTATCACATGGGGAAAAAGGGGAAGAAGGGCCTTACTGGGGTGGTTCTACTTTGGGGAAAAGGGTACCACGGTAATTATAACATGAGAAAAAAGGGGAGGAACGGTAATTATCAAATGGGAAAAATGGGGAGTACCCCGGTAATTATCAAATGGGAAAAATGGGGAGTACCCCGGTAATTATCACATGGGGAAAGGGGTAGGAAGGGCCTTACTGGGGTGGTTCTACTTTGGGGAAAAGGGTACCACGGTAATTATAACATGAGAAAAAAGGGGAGGAACGGTAATTATCAAATGGGAAAAATGGGGAGTACCCCGGTAATTATCACATGGGGAAAAAGGGGAAGAAGGGCCTTACTGGGGTGGTTCTACTTTGGGGAAAAGGGTACCATGGAAATTATCGCATGGGAAAAGGAGGAGGGGGCCTTACGGGGGGAGGTCGACTATGGGGAAAAGAGTGCCACGGAAATTCTCGCATGGGTAAAAGGGGTTGGGGGGGGGGGCGTACTGGAGTGGAGTGACTCGAAACACACAACTAGCTGAGGGCCCGCTTGTAAGGCGGGCTTCTCGGCTAGAAGAGTATATGACAAAAGACTGGCCCGGGATGGGGAAGTCAGTCGTGCAAGGAAAGCAGCAAAATAAAAACCACCTGTTCGCCTCAGTGATAACTTAGCTCCAACCAACACAATAAACATAAGCTTAGTTTCTAGGAATTCTACAAAAGGGGTCATAAAGTGAGAAACTGGATTTCTTTAATACGACTTAAACCGTTGCAACGCTTAAACGAAGGGAAATCCCCACGGAGCTGAAGTCGAAGCGTAAAGCATCGTACCAGTCACTACTTTGAATAGAGAGCGTCCTGGGGATTAGGGTTTTTTCTTTTTTACACTTTGTCCCTTTTGCGAAATCACGTGATATCAGTGACCACTGATCGTAGAGAAAGGACCTAGACCTTCGGTGGTCGGACTTGTCCCAGAAAACGCGCGTTTCTTCATTTCGTTTTCTGCTCCTGAACAAACAGGTAGTTCTCAATTTCGATTCCCTCCCAGTCAAATTTTTTCAAAGTCTCTTCCGAGACTAACTTTGCCAAACAGCCTTTTTAAGGGCTATTTAGCTCTTTTAAGCTAATTTTTAAACAGCCTTTTTCAAGGCTAATTAGCTATTCTAGCTAAATTATTCATAAAGCCTTTTTCAAGGCTAATTAGCTATTCTAGCTAAATTATTCAAAAAGCCTTTTTCAAGGCTAATTAGCTATTCTAGCAAAAATATTCAAACAGATTTTTTCAGGGCTTTGATATAGCTGCTATTATTAAAAAGTCTGTTTGAAGACTACATAGCTTTAACTAAGCTTTATTTTCTTAAACCTTTTTAAGGTTATTTCGCTATTAGTATATAATAGTAGCATTTTTAAATATGAGTACCAGAAAATTTTTATCTGGATCCCAAAAACGAGAAAAACGGAAAAGGGAAGATAGTTTCGTTAGTAGTCAGAATGGTGCAATGGCACGTTTTTTGAAATCGTCGGCACAAAGCCATAACTATACTTCTGAGAAAAACCTAGTCAAAGAATTGGGAAAGGGTTTAGAATCCTAGGGGACTGATAACAGCCACTGTTTTAGTAATACTGCTGAAGTTCTTCCAAACGTCATTACTGATATGGAAATGGAACTAACTCATGAAGGAGAAATTGCAGAAGTAATTGCAAACCCCAACTCTAACCATGCACAAAATACATCAAACAACGTGTCCAATTCAAAAGAAATGGGCGTACACGCGTTGAATAACTTGGATATTAGTCTAGATAAAGATTGCCTTCCAGTTCAGCCTAAACTAAATCCTTTTCCTAAAAGATTAATTGGGAGACAATTCGAAGAACACTTCACTTCCAACAAATCTTCTCACCAACTAGCCTACAAAATGTACTTAGACTACATGGAATCCAAATCCCGTGGATCAATAGTTTGCCAGGTTAACGACCACCATAGACTAGACGTTATTAGAAACAGAGAGGTCCTATCTACACACGTGGAAGTGATTATTTTATGTGCCCAACAAGATTTAGCACTTCAGGGGAACACTTACACATCCGCCAACAATATTGGGAATAGGGGAAACTTTATTGCGATATTAGATCTTTTAAAAAGAAAATGTCCTGATTTAAAAGCGAAGTGCGATAATATGCTGAATAATGCCAAATATTTGCACAGCACCATACAAAACGAAATAATTGGCATTTGTGCAAGTTTAGTGAGAAAAATTATTATTCAAGAGGTCAACGAATCCGGTGGATTCTACTCTGTAATAGCTGACGAAACACGAGACAACGCGGGAGTAGAGCAGTTAAGTCTTTGTATTCGATATACTAAAGCAGAAATAGGTGTCGTAGAACGATTTATAGGGTTATCTCAAGAAAACCGGTGTTTGTGTATCACATGACCGACACGAAGTCATAACCGCTTATCTATTGGGTGAAAACTCGGAACAACTTCTTCTGCGTTGAGTTTGCAAGTTCTCTCCCCACTGGTTTAAGGGGTTTTCCCCCGAGTTCTTCGGTTTCCCCTTCCATAAAAACTTGTCGAGGTTAACGGTAATAGTTAGTGTAGGGAGCTGTTGGCTCGATCTCGTGGCATGTAGGGCTTGCCACCACCCTCCTACGCATTGTAACCCGGCCACCTGAATTAATGGCTTCAAAAGTCGCTTGATGACTTAGGCCTAAGGTGGTGCCTTGGGTATTAGCCTAGCTGATTATTATTATTATTAAAACTGGCACGTGATTTTCAGCCGAAGGTCGAAATATCAAACTGGAGTAGATACGGGTTGACCGCCGATTTCCCTCTCGTCTTGAGAAGTTTTCTCTCCCCTTTCGACGCCCGGCGGGTTTGTGAACCGCCGATTTCTAACTTCGTCTTCTACCTTTCGCTTTCAACTTAACCTATTTACCATTTTTAACGTCTTTGTGAACGCGGCTTAAGTCCGAAACATCGCGTCGAACGGACAACGGCCACAGACGGAGAATCTCGAGGCGCTTGCCACAAGGAATGTGACCCGGGTAAAGTGGACGCGGAGACCTCTAGTAAAAGCGAGTAAAATTGCGCCGTATCCGTTCCAACGTGGTAATATCCTTCTTGAGAAGGACTCCACACGGGAGACGCGTAGTCAAGAACCGGTAAACACTTTGAGCGAAAAAGATTGGTAGAAGCACGTGTGAAAGCAGTCGTGTTTCGAATTAGACCACATAGACGCCCATTTGAGATCGCTCGAAACCACAAAACCAAGAATCTTCAGGTTGTAAACACGGGTCAGCGGAACTCCGTCTATCGTATAAGCGACGTCAACACTGGACCGTCTTCGAGTCAGAACCATGCACGCAGTTGCATTTCTTGATATTCAAGGAAATGTTATTCACAACATATATTATATAATAATTATACGAAGTACTTTGTATCCATTGATTTCAAATGGTTTTAGCGTGTTAGACATTTTTCTCCCTATGAAACTAGTTTCTGTCAGTAAAATTTCCTTAAAGCGAAAAATTCAAATGGAAAACATTCTTTTAGTCAGCTTCCAAATGGAGCCTAGAAAATGAATTATGATCCATCAGTAAACCAAGGTCACTTGTAGACTAAAATGAAAACGCCTCGAATGTAAAGTAGTAATTATTTTATGAAAATTTCAAAATACCCCGCCGAGTGCCGTCACTAGCTATTTGACAATCTTTTGCTTTAGCACAGCTATATCAGCAAATGGCAGACTTGGTAATAGTGACTAATTTCACGGGAGTCCACTGGACCCGTACCCCTCTATTGAAATAATTGCTTTAGGAATCTGGGACTCCCTGGCCCCTGGGTTGTGGCGCGTTTTTTGAACCTCTTAGCTTATGCTTTGGGAAACATATTTGTTATCGCACGAAAATGAAATCTTTTAGAATACTTTGTTATGTAATTAAGATACGTGTCCAGTGGCGTCACCAGGATTTCAAAACTGGTGGCGCTTAAGCCATAAGCACTGGTCAGGAGCGTCAAAATTGAGTGATATGGGGGAGGGGGGGTAGCTCCCTGAAAGGTTTGTAAAGTTGAAACCATAGACGAAGAACGGGTAAAGCCTGGACACGCGACGAACGCCTTCCACAGTAGAGAGAGAGATTTTGAAAATTGTTCGGAATTTGCTGGTGCGCGACGCTGGCGCCTCTAGTGGCCGTCATCAAAGTAACGGCTACTGCGCAAGAGTGAACTTTTGTTTCTCTCTAATTTCCGTTCTCGGGGTCATAATCGAGGTGAGGTGAGTCGCGCAGTTGAAACATTGAGACCGACTAGGAAAAATTGAATTTTGATGACCATTTTTAAGTTTAAGAAACATTTCGCCAAGTGAATTGGAAAAATTCTTAATTTTAGGAGGCGCTTTTCGGAAATTTTAGGTGGTGCTTCAGAAATTTTTCAGGTGGCTCAAGCGCCGCCTAAAACACCCTAGCGACGCCACTGTACGTGTCAATGAGTTGCCCACTTTTATTTAACTTTCTCAACTTCAAATTTACAGATTATTCTTATTTAAAAATAATCATGATCTTAAATTTCGTCACAATTTGTTGAATTTTTATTACACTGGTTGTCGTTGCATGCAGCTTTCTGATTTAAGAATTGAAGAATTTAAGTTAGAGTTGTGACCTTTCCCCTTAAGTTGTTTTTTACAATGAGGTCGACGATCTTTATCATTAAGCCACAAATTTATTGACTCGGTAGGATTGAATCTTTTCTTTGATTGTGATGGTAATATCTAAATTAGCTTTCCTCAAATTGGATCTTTTCCTACTTTTAACGTCGTTCATAATACTAAACCTTCTTTCCGCGGCAGCCAAACTGGGGGAAATTAACTGAATCAGGTAAAATAGTCTTCGAATAAATCTAAAACGTAAAGAGTCGCCGTAAACCTTAAAAAAGTGTCCGCTAAACACTTAGAAATTTGTTTTCGGCGTATCGGGAAACGAATGGAATACAGTGTTTTTGAAAGTCTGCCATTCAGTTTTTGGGGGAGTCCATTGGACCCTTTACCCCTTTTTGAAAGAGTTTTTTCGGCAGTCCCGCGACTTTTCTTAGGGGTTTTGGACTGCCGCTAATACCAAGTCTGGCAAATGGTACATTTTTGGAAATCTTAGGAATACCAAATATCTTTATTTTTGGTAATAGAAAAACTTGAAAACTAAGAATGTAGGTTTCAAATTAGTTAATATATATTTAGACATTAGATATTTGTCAGGGTTCGAATTTATAAAACCCACCCAAAAAAACCCACGGGTTATTTTGGGTTGGACCCACCTTAAAAAACCTACAATAAAGCCCACTTAAAAAAACCCACCTTAAATAGTTTCAAAAATGACGAAAAAAGTTTAAATTTATTGTTTAATAATTAAACTATATTAAACTATATTAAAGAATTTAAAAAATTAAACTTTAATTCTTTAAATTCTATAATAATACAAAAATATTGCTTTTTTATAAAACGTATTTACACAAAATACATTACCAGTGTTTTGGTAAACACTAATCTAACAGTAGCAAGTTAACAGTGTTAATTAAACAGTAAGTTTTAAACTTCCGCAACTTTCAATAAATATTTAGCAGAACATGGAGCAGACGATACTTTACGTCTACGAAAGATAAGAATAAGAGCGATAAATAAGTAGTGCTAAATTGAAAATAAAAAATGAAAATGAAGTAAATCATCGATTTAGGGTATCATTTTAGGTAAAAAACCCTAAAAAACCCAAAAAAAAACAATAAAACCCAAAAAAGCCCAATGGGCTGGGTGTTTTTAAAAAAACCCGGATTTTGTTAAACCCTGATATTTGTAAAACCTGAATTTAATTAGTTACAATACCACGGTTCTTTTTTCAGTGTATATCACTATCGAACAATTTGTAAGATTATAAAATATGACTAGTTGTAATAGTTAATGTTATATCGGTGGCTCCGTTATCAGCGTATATCACAAAAAAGTAAGTACTCTTTGGTTACTAAATAAAATCTTCAAAGCTCACAGTATTATAAAAGCTGGTACTAACAATATTGATTCTTCCACTTTATTATTATACATATTTTCATAAGTGTATAATATTATTACATAAGTGTGACACTTCCTATTCTTCACAGGCAAAAGGTTTACTGACAAGGAGGCTACCCGAGGTGTGACACAACGATTTTGTTGAAACTCGGGGATTAGGTAGACCTTACGGTAGTGTGAAAATTCCCAAGGGGAAAAGTTTCAATGGGCATTCGTGTTGCCATGGCAACCGAAAATGTTTTTGGGAACTCTAAATGAAAAAATCTCCATTTAAAAAAGCATGGGATTTTTTAAGTTTAAAAAGTCAAAAAAAATCAAGTTTACCCAAAATCACCAAATGGGCAAGTTAGCACGTTTTTGGGTAATATTTACGATGTGGATAAATTTGACAACATCTTGGTTGAAATGGAGAAAATGTCTTGGACATCGCACTTCTTCTATGGGATTTGGCTTTCGGCTTTCGACAGATTTTTTTCAAATTGAAACATGTTGGGCTTGATCAAAGGAGAAAAATTTTCCATTATCATTTTTCCCTAGCTCCTATAGTTTGTCCAGTATCAGCGGTCAAAAATGGACAAAACTTAGTATAGTCTATTTGTTAAAAGAGTCACGGCCCATCGGTTAGCGCTCTACATTCCCGCGTCGCTAGTCCGCGCTCACTATCAATAAAGTTTCCTTGCCAAGATTTTTACACCTCTACTTCATTATTTCTTTTCACGCAACTTATTATTATTATTTTCGTACGTGGAATAATTTATTATTCAATATTTTATGAGCAATAACAAAATAAAACATACCATAAAAGAAATACTAAAGAAATCAGAATCCCACATTCAACACTCGCTGATAGGTTAATAAACAGTCACTCCACAACAGATCAAACACAAGTTATGTATTGATAGTCACATAGTCGGTTAAAGTCACGGTCAAACGAGAGTTAAAACTCAATATTCAACTATTTATTTACTGAGTTTGTTCATTAAAAAATGTAGATAATGTTTAATTTTAACTATTATAATTTGAATTATTTCCTATTCATTCTTTTACGCGCTCTCTAAATCAGCCATCATTGCCTTACAGGTACTCCCCAAAACCGGTTTTTATTAATAATATAAATTAATTTTAATTTATTAATAATATAAATTAATTTTAATTTATTAATAATATAATTTAATTTTCATTTATTAAAAATATAAATTAATTTTAATTTATTAATAAAATAAATTAATTTTAATTTATTAATAATATAAATTAATTTTAATTTATTAATAATATAATTTAATTTTCATTTATTAAAAATATAAATTAATTTTAATTTATTAATAATATAAATTAATTTTAATTTATTAATAATATAAATTAATTTTAATTTATTAATAATATAAATTAATTTTAATTTATTAATAATATAATTTAATTTTCATTTATTAATAATATAAATTAATTTTAATTTATTTTAATTTTATTTAATTAATAATTTTAATATATTAACTTAATTTATTTTATTTTAATTTAAAATAAATTACTATTTTACTAATTATTTAAATTTAAATTTATTTAATTTAATTATTTACCAGTTTCCATAATTTAAAATCAGTTTATTATAAATTTTAAAAAATAATAATTATTTTAAATGAAATAAATTATTATACTACGTAATTATTACAATAAAATTATTATACTACCTAATTTATTTATTATTACAAAACAATAACAATTATTTTACTAAGTAATTTATTTATTATTACAAAACAATAACAATTATTTTACTAAGTAATTTATTTATTATTACAATAAAAAGATGTATATCGAAATTACAAAGTAATTTCTACCAAAAACAAAATTCTATATTTTTAGTATTATCTATAGTTTATTTTTTAATTTTAAGTGTTTCTACTACACCTGTTAAATATTAAATCATACGAACTAGCTCTTCTTCCTCTAGAAATGTGTATTCCATTAAAATATTACACAGGTTCTTGAATAACTCCTTCGCAATAAGTTCTTCACAATCATTAAAAGTTTAGCTTTTACTGTATAATGGAAATTCTAATTCCACAAATTGCATTAAACATCGCACGACATTTAACGGATTAATATTCATCGTGGATTACTGGTAGCCGAGGTTTTAATATAGGCGCCAATTTTCCTGCTGTTTTTTAGTTATTACCGTATACACGAAGAAACCAATATTGACGACAAAATATACAAACTGAACAAAATTTATTTCGCTATAGTTAACATTTAGTTTAACAAGTTGGCAAGCTTGCCAAAATATACCTCTCCTCGGAAGAATTTGCCCTTGGGCGTATTAACTACTGGACACGGCACTCAACGATATTTCACCATATTCAAAGCATCCGCCTAAAAACGTAGAACACTTGCGTGTCATGCAGGAGGGCTCGGGTTCGAAACCCGCCCGATGCGGTCGCAAAATGTTTAAAAGACGTATACCGTGAACATTTGGTGGGAACCCTGCCATCTGGACGTTGCGACGTTTATCGTAACCTTCAGCACTCGGTCTGTCCCATAAGTCTAAAATTCATCACGTACAATCGCAATTCGCATACCCAATGACAAAAAGAGGATTCTTTTGGACAAACCATTTCCCTAATTCCAAGAATCTGCGAACGCGGTGATTACACTTTGCCCCACAGACCCACAGACCTACAGACACGGTGATTGTAAAACCCCTCCTAGGTGAGGTAAAAACCAAACATTATTATACGTTATAATTAAAAAAAAATACCGTTTCGTTAAATAAAAGTGTTTATTACCGATAATGATGATCAGAAAAACTTTCGTAAGTACCTCAACAAGCCCATTCAGCAATACGGTAATGAAAATTGTAATAAAAAAAACACCTTACCGTTAACAATTCCCGGCTGTTATATATATTCATACTTACTTTTAAAACCCCAAATTTGTCAAAATCGCTGTCATTTAGCGACTATTCTTTATTTAACCCAATTTGGGTCAATTGTAGCAAAATTTCTTTATTTTACCCAATTCTAGTATTTTTTTATTTTACCCAATTCTAGTATTTTTTTATTTTTCTCCCAATTTGTTTCAATTTTAGCGAATTTTCTTAATTTTTCTCAATTTGGTTCAATTTTAGCGACTATTCTTTATATTACCCAATTTTGGTCTTTTGGTCCATTTTTAATCTAATTTAATCGAATTTTACCTGATTCTGAACAATTTTATATTGTTTTAATGAATTTAATTTAGATTTTGCCATTGTTCCTTAGTTTACGAAATTTGTAGACATTTTCTCAATTTCAACCAAAAATGGGTCAAATTTATCCATATTTCGTAAAAATTACCCAAAAACGTGCTAACATGCCCATTTGGTGATTTTGGGTAAACCTGATTTTTTTTACTGTTTAAAAAATTAAATGGAGTTTTCTTTCGTTTAGAGTTCTCAAAAACATTTTCGGTTGCCATGGCAACACGAATGGCCATTGAAACTTAACCCTTTGAGAATTTTCACACTACCATAAGGTCTACCTAATCCCCGTGTTTCAACAAAATCGGTGTGTTACATCTCTGGTAGTCTCCTTGTGAGAGCTATTCACAAAACAGACCGCATTACGGGCTTTGTCGCCATTTTGCGTCCGCTTGCTACCGCGTCACACGTAGCCTTTGACAGCACCTCGCTAGGGGGAGATTTTCTTCTCGTGATTACGTCACTTTATAACCAGCTCTCAGTAAAATATTCCCCAAAGTGACAAACTTATTGAACAATATTATAGACTTATGGTATTATATAATGATTTTGGATACACGCGAGTCATTTAAAAAAGTAAAAAAAAGACTATTAAATTTTTCAAGTTAGTTGAAGGAATTTGAGAATTATACAAAATAGTTTGGTTAACCTCGAAAAAAACTTGTAAATTCATATAATCCAAATAATGACAAGATGGCACAGCACTCTTGATTTTACCCCTTTGATTAAGAAGTGGGGTGGCGGAGTGGTTAGCACTTTCGCCTCGCAGCAAGAGGAGCCGGGTTCGATCCCAGCTTGTGGCACTGGGTGAAAACTCGGAACAACTCCTTCTGCGTTGAGTTTGCAAGTTCTCTCCCCACTGGTTTAAGGGGTTTTCCCCCGAGCTCTTCGGTTTCCCCTTCCATAAAAACTTGTTGAGGTTAACGGTAATAGTGAGTGTAGGGAGCTGTTGGCTCGATCGCGTGGCATGCAGGGCTTGCCACCACCCTCCTACGCATTGTAACCCGGCCACCAGAATTAATGGCTTCAAAAGTCGCATGATGACTTAGGCCTAAGGTGGTGCCTTGGGTATTAGCCTAGCT
Source organism: Leiobunum rupestre (assembly GCF_980474605.1). Lineage (NCBI taxonomy): Eukaryota > Metazoa > Arthropoda > Arachnida > Opiliones > Sclerosomatidae > Leiobunum > Leiobunum rupestre. Next base: position 58,646,383 of record NC_143386.1, read on the forward strand.
GATTATTATTATTATTATTAAGTTGAGAACTAAAACCAATCGAATGACGCCTGAATTAAATTTATATCGCGTGCCGTTGAAGAGAATTCGTCGATTCCCGGGGACCTATACGCCAGCCTCGAGGTGGGTTGGGTTTTGGTCGGGTCGGGCTTTTTAGATAAAACTTACCAGGTCGGATCGGGCTTTTTATATATTAGTGATCGGGCCTTCAAGTTTCTATTTTATTCGCAACAGCCAATCCCTATATAAAGAAAGCGAATCATTATCACGTGTTAATCATACTCTGTGCACGTTCACTAATTCTTAACCGTTTCTCAAAGAGCTCCAAGCGCCATCTACTGACAAAATTTGAATCTGGGAGGCCGCTCTAGCATTTAGTACAAGCGTATATTATAATCATAAAAAGTGCAAGTTTTTCGGGTCGGGTTTAAAATTTTTAAAATTTTGTCGGGCCGGGTCGGGTCGGGTATTCTAAATAAATAATTTTGGCAGGTCGGGTCGAGTCGGGCTTTAAAACTACCGACCCGCTACTCCTGTATGTCCGCTTCATTTCCCCAAGATCAGCGCATACGCGCAGGCCGGTGCCAATTGTATAAGCCGGAGACTCGTGAAAAAAATTACAATCTGTAATTTGGGTCCTTTTATAAAACCTCTCCAAGCAGTACCTTAACTGCCCCCGGGGCATTTTTTGGCGTTTGAAAATATTAATTTCATCCAACAAAATGTTGTCTAACGCAGGTAGCCATTAAAGTAAAAAGATTTTTTTAAATTACCGACTTGAAATTCAGTGAAATAATCGTAACTAAAACGTATAAAGTTTGAAAACCGTAAAAATGAGAGCGTTATTTACTGTTTTTTTAAATGATAATATATATGACCTACTCCCAAGTAATTTGTCCAAAACAGACCAGTTACGATTTGAACTTGACTCGTATTTATTCCTCAGAATATAATACCGCGATCAGACGTTGCCAGCAGATATTGCAATTTATCCTTGACACGTCGTTGGCTTTAACTAGTTTTATAAACTTTTCTTTCGGGAGTCGCAAACGGTGTTTCGTAGCTCACCCAATCAATATCTTCAGCGAAACTCAGGGAATAACAACTTCGAGAATACCTTGAGGTAACGTTATTTTATTTTTTGACTAAAAAAATAATTATTATTATCATTATAACTTATACCTATTTCACTACAAAATGATATGTAGTTAATTATATTAATTTTTATTCAAGTTCAAGGTTTATTTTTAATATAGTAGTAGCAATTAAACAATTATAGTCTTTTAAACGTGATATAGAGATATTTAAATGAGTTGAATCCACTGCATAAGTGCGGTATAATATGATTAAGAGTTAATTAGCCTTTTCAATATACACGATTTTCTTTTGTAAAAACAGAAATAATTTAGTTAGCAGACGAAAATTCCGCAGTGAAAAAGTTAATTATGGTATTTTTGATAGCCATCTAAGCTTATACTTTTCTGATTAAAAAGCAAACAAGCCTGCGCTATGAAGTATGCGCTAGGATGGTAGTCGTACCAGAAGATAATGCTACACTTCCATATTTCGGTGAAAGTAGCTTCTTCAATACGTTTTTAATTGGGACATTTCTTATATAGAAGTTGCATATTGCCCTTGAAGTTCTACATATTATAGGTCAAACCGGTCATGTTTTTTAAATCGTTCATTGCCTATTGCGTAAATATTAATACATAAGTTTCTATTTAATTCGTGAAATTTATAAAATATAGGAGTCTTTATATACAAACCAAGAAAATATGTTTATCTGTTTTTTTTTGTAAAAAAAAACAAAATATAAACTTTAATTTAAGACTTTCAAGTTAACTCCTATATAATTTTTAAGGATATGCAACTGTATTTATAATAGTTGTTTGACAAGTTAGAAGATTAACTTCGCTAAGAAGTAGCGCTTGTACGTTACGAAACTAGCTTGAGCAGGTGGATAGAAGATAGGAGGAAAACTGAAATAATTGTAGACCAACATTATAGTTATTTGACATTTATACGGACGAGGATATTTAAAATTATCGGCTAGGATAATACCCAAGTCAGATAGCTATTTTAAAAGCCATTACTTTAGGTTTTATGAAAGTTTAATTCAAAAATATCAAAATCTATTGTTTTTTTATCATGATAGTCGTTTGAATTAGGAAATCTACACCTATAGCGAAAAGAAATTTAAATAAATTTTAGGTGGCCTCCACAATTAACGAAAGAAACGAAAACCGTCATATTTTTCTCGTTTACAGATAGAAGCATGACGCGTCTTAAAAAGGTCCCCGCGTGGATGTCCTTATTGTTGGGTTTGGTCGCGTTGTCCACGTATTGCGACGCCGAAGAAACGATAGTGACCACCAAATCAGGTCAGGTGCGCGGAAAAACGGTGAAAGCTATAAACGGTAAAGTGATCCACCAGTATTTGGGTATTCCATTCGCCACGCCGCCTGTCGGCGATCTGCGTTTCCGTCATCCGCGGCCCGTGGACCCCTGGGACGGCGTCCTCAACGCCACGGAACTGTCCCCTACTTGTACGCAAAAGCAGTTCCCAGGCGAGAAGTTGGTCAAGTTTCTTGCCATGTTTGCCACGACCACCAGGCTATCCGAAGACTGTTTGTATCTCAACGTTTACGTTCCGGAAACTCGAAGTGGCAAATTGAGCGTGATTGTTTACATTTACGGTGGTGCCTTTTCGGTAGGAAGCTCATCGGCCACGATTTTCGACGGCAGCACCATCGCGGCTGAAGAGAGCGTCATCGTCGTCAACTTCAATTACCGCGTGGCTTTGTACGGTTTCCTGTACATGGACCATCCTGAGATGGACGCCAATAACGGTTTGATGGATCAAGTAATGGCTTTGAAGTGGATACACGCTAATATCGCCAGTTTCGGTGGTGATCCCAATTCTATCACCTTACTAGGGCAAAGTTCCGGAGCGGCCACTATCGGATTCCACATTATCTCGAATATGTCCAATAATTACTTCAACAGAGCCATCTTGCAAAGTGGTAACCCAGTTTCGGAGTGGGCCGTGCAGACCAAAGAGGAAAATTTGGCTTTTGGAAAGAAATTGATCGAATATATCGGATGTCCTCATCCGTAAGTACTTTTTATTAAATGGTCTTAACATTCGCAATTGATATGATGATGTCTTCATATATTTCAAAGATTTCATACAAAAACACGGTTATTAGACCAAAGTATATTTTTAATGAATGCTCAAGTCTAACGAGGTGTAGGGAGCTGTTGGCTCGCGTGGCTTGCAGGGCTTTCCACCACCCTCTTACGCATTGTAACCCGGCCACCTGAATTAAAGGCTTTAAAAGTCACTCGATGACTTAGGCCTAAGGTGGTGCCTTGTGTATTAGCCTAGCTGATGATTATTATTAATAATTCGTTATCACATATCAACTAATCTTGGAATTGGTAATATCACTAATCTTAAAGAAACTAGTTGAGACTTAAAAAATATTGTAAAAAAAAATGAAGTTTACACATACGCCGCGAGTGAGCTTGGCGCTGTGTATAACTTCGAGTTAACGATGGGAATTAATATCCTTCAACCGCAAATTTTTGCTTGAGACCAAGGTCAATTGAAAATTAAAAAGCTTTAATAATAAAAATTTATGCTATCTTCGGCCAAATCATTGAACATAAAATTTTACTAGGGTACTAGCTTCGTTTGAGAAGGTACTGAATTTGAAATTTGAGGTCCAAAACGCGTTTTCCCTTGTATTTATCAAAGTAACCTGTTAGTCAGTCTGCCAAACAGAAAGGATAAACTACTAGCTTGTCCACAGTTGCTGGAGTATAGGGTTTCGTCTAAGTGTACGAAGTTTAAGCCTTAATGTTCTTGTTGTTGGTTGGTGCTTCGCAGAGACAACTTGACGGCAGTGGTTCGCTGTTTGAAGGAAGCTGACAATATGGAGTTGATGAAATCCGAACCCGCCCGGGATTACGACACCGCCATCTTTAGACCGGTTATTGACGGCTTCTTCCTCGTGGAAGATCCCAACGAGTCCATGAAAAACGGACGCTTTAAGAAGGTGGACATCATCACGGGGCTTAACCGCGACGAAGGAACTCCCTTCTTGATTGGATTGATGCCGTTTGTGTTCAGCTTTCTGGGCGATACGGTTGAACCACACCTACAGGACTTTCAAATGTTGGTTCCAGAAACGTTAAGGTATAATTTACCACGTGTAAAAAAATCCAAGAAATTAATGGAGAGTTTTTGGTAGATACGCCGCACCGGCTGTTCTAAAAGCGGTCTTGTTCGAATACACACCATGGAAGGACAAAAACGACCCCAAAAAATTGCTGACCAGTTGCAATAACATGTTTTCCGACTATTACTTCAACTGCGGTAACAACGAAATGGCGCGGTATTTTACCGAAGCTGGTCGGAAGGTCTACCAGTACTTTTACGTCCATTCGAGCGCCAGTTTGAAGAGTCCCAAATGGATGGGTACCTTCCACGCCGCCGAACTACCCTATGTTTTCGGACAGCCCCTCCACCCGAAAAATAAATTCACCTCCCAGGAGAAAATATTCAGTAAAAGGATCATGAGGTATTGGGCCAATTTCGCCAGAACTGGGTAAGTAATTGTATTTAAAGTACTTCGTTTGAAAAAAAAGAGTTTATTTAAAAAACTAAAAACCTTTAATTTACAGAGATCCTAACGCGTCGCCCACTGGCGAAGAACTTATTTACTGGCCTCAGTACAAGTTGGACAACAGGGAAGCTTTGGTCTTAGCGCCCAACTCGACCGCGGTCATGACCAATTACAGGCTAAAACCGTGCGCGTTCTGGACAGAATTTGTCCCGTACATCGAGAACTTAGTCAAATTGGGACCACTCGAAAAAAGAAAGCAAAAATGGTATTGAAGGTGGTGCGCGAACTAAGGTTGAAAACTGTTTCCTTCTTCGTTACTGTCCGTGTGTTCGTGTGTCCGTGTGTTCGTGTTCAATGTTCGTCGGAGCTTCCGCGATCGTTCACTCTTTCACTCTGGAGTTCCACAGGTCACACTGACCGTTTCTACTGGCCACCATGTACGAGCGGGGTGCTAGAACAAAATATTCCTCCAAGCTCCTGTTGCGCCGCTGTTGAGTGCTCAGCCATTCGATGTGGTGCGGCTCACCTTTCACGTCATTCGAATTAGGGTTCCTGTCCACGTTTATAAAACAACGAATTATTTCATTTCACATTTTCTGTATTTTCAACTTCATTGGTTTTTTTTTATTCAAGGAAGAAAGGGCTGATTTGAGTCTGAGAAGACCGCGAGCCCGGCGAAACACCATCTGATTAATCAGGGCGAGATATGTGTAACGGCCACGCCAACGGGGGGATACGTGGGGACAGGGGTGGGGACACCCGTGGCGGAAGTATTCCGACCACCCGTTGGGGAATTGGTAGTCGTCCTCACACGACCATCCACAAACTCTGCCTCCCGGACGCCTGGGATTACAGGAGTGAGCCACTACTCCCGGCAACTTCATTGGTTTTGTTATATTACGTGTAGATAATTAATAGGTCTTTCTATAAAGTAGCATTGGCCTTCTTGTTTTGACGTTGCTGCTGCGTCACGGGTTACGTATCGATGACGTTTTACTACGAAAAGCCCTAGACATAAGGGTAAATTCGACGGTAGAATTGTACTATTGGGGATCCGCCGCAATTTTGTTTTTTATTTTATTTATTTTTGAACATTCAATGGATAATACAATTTTATTAAAAATAAACCCCCGCTTTTCGAGAAACATTGAGTATTTACGTTATATTTCCAATTTCAGTTATATTCCAATTTCATAAATTCCGCTTTACTTTTCTGCTAACTTTTTCTTTGAGATAGGTCTAGTAGAACACGCGAAACACACTAGTGGTGTACAGACATTACGAAAACATGGTAAAAATAGTCTAACCTAACCTAACCTAACCTATGAGACGATTAAATTGGTTAGGTTAGGTTAGGTTAGGTTCAATATATTATCATTATTATTATATCATTCTATATTACAACAAAGATATCAAATCGTAGTAAAGTTCAAAAGTAGTAATACTACCGTCATGTACCCTACGATATATAAAAATTTATAATTAGGACCCAAATTGCGCTGTATATTCTACATATATTAGGAAATATAACGGAATGTATGAATTTGGAAATATAACTTAAATTCTCAATGATTCTCAAAAAGCGGGGGTTAATATTTAATAAAATTGTATTCTCCAAGGAATGTTTAAAAAAAAGAAATAAAAACAAAATTTCGGCGGATCCCCAATAGTACAATTTTACCAATTCGACGAGGCACCGAGGTTTTAAGTATAAACTGAATTGAACTTCTACGTATTTCGTGACGAATGAGCTACATAAAAACCAGTTCAGCAAGCGTAGCTTATTTTATGGAAAGGCATATTTACCTAATATTCGCCCGGAAATTTTCAAACGATTCTAAGGCACTTTAATTGCTTTTTGAATCATAACAATTTTTTCACGCTCAAAATTAATTTTAATTATATGCAATAGTGTATTGTTTGCTTACGGCTATATCTCGGGTTATATATACTGTTATATAAGATTAAATTAAAAAGGCTCGAGGCTATCTCAAATTAAAGGCTTGATGCCAATAAAACTAATGTTTACAACAAGCATTTCATATATTATTATTACTTTTTAACTTACCAAATTTTTTATGTGCATAATTGTAGACTATTAATTAAGTCAAAACTTATACTAATGGCAGCTGTTTTGTCTGACATAATCGTTAATCCCACAACTATCAAATGTACGTCAATAAAATTATTGTTTTTGTTAAATTCATTTTTCTCTCTCGTAAAATTCGAAGAACGTTTGCCAAATTTTATACTCATTACTGGTAATTGGTGGGTTAATTAAATTATAAAGAAACTATTATTATTATTATTAATCAAATAAATTTAAAAGCGCACCTTGAGCGGGCGTAGTTACTCCAGTATCGCATCAAACGTTTGCTGAAGTCAATTTCTTCCGTGGGAACATGACCACCCTTGCTTAGAGGAAGTCCAAAGATGATGGGTAACTCAGAGCCGTGGTAGACCCCCGCCCATTTGGGAGTCAAAGTACTCGGCTGCCTGTAATTGTAAAGGTAAGAGTACACTTTGAAGTTGGAGTTAGCGTAGACGTCCAACAGCTCTTGCAGGCCGCAAAGTACGTATCCGTCGGTTACAACTCGAACTAATTTTTCCATAGACATCTTGGGATAAGTCTGGTTGTAACGTTTCTCCAAAGACCCTAAGAAAGATGCGGATTTGTTGGGGGATATCAATTGGATCAAGTCTCTGAAGTCCTGGTATTCCGGATGAATATCGGACATGGCGAAGTTGTATTTTCCGGGCAAGAAGGACAGGACGAACGTGACGCCTTCGCTTCTGGTAAATCCCCCCATAATGTCGACGTTCTTGGTTAGTCCTTTCTGTAGCAAATCTGAGGGGTTCTCTTTCAGGAAGTCTCCGTCGACGACGGGCCGGAAGACCTCAGTGGCGTATCCCTCCGCCGGTTCGCTCAGAATGACGTCCATGGCGTCGGCTCCCTGCATGCATTTGAGGATGGTGGCCGTCTCCTGGCTGGTGTCGCAGCCCAGATTCTTGGCCAGTTCCAGAGCCAACTGGTCGTTCGTTGCTTTCTTGTTCGTGGCGAATTTTGACGTGGGACCCCCGCTTTGCAAAATAGCCCCTAATAATTGGATAAGATCGTATTATTATCTTCAGGTTGGTTTTTTTCTAGGAAAATGACGAGACTCAACGAAAGTATTTCTTTTAAAGAGTTCCCCCAGCCTAGTAATTAAGAGGGAGAAATTAGTGCCCCTCCCAAACCCATGGAGGAAGAATCGACCTAGAACGGAAGAGTACCCGATAGATTCGTCTGGTCTGCAGCGCGATTCTGTGGTGGATGGGAGATAATGAACCTAATGTCCAGATTGGCTGAATAGAGACGCGTGTTTCTCCCCTATCGTGGCTGGTGAAGCCCTCTAGGGCTTTAAGTCACTAGAACACCAAGGTCGCGACAGTGAGAGGTAACATTTCAAATCTTCATCTAATACATTTTTTGCGTCAACACTCGCCGTCATGACGTGGAAAAATCAATATTTATACAAATTATTAATCCGAAATTCAAGTTAGAACTAACCCTGAAAATAATCCCAGCTGGCCGGGGATAGCAAATGGAAACCAACGCTGGCCGCTCCGGCGCTCTGTCCGAAAATGGTGACTCTCTGAGGATCGCCCCCGAAGAACTGCACATTCCGCTTCAACCACAATAAGGCCATTCTCTGATCGAAGAGGCCGGCGTTGCCAGTCACCGTCTTATCATCCAGCGACAGGAAGCCCATCGAAGCCAGTCTATAATTGACCGTCACTACAATGACGTCTTCCTCCGAGGCCATGACGGAACCGTCGTATCCGGGACAAGCCACGGAGCCGAAACTGAAACCGCCTCCGTGGAAGTACACCATTACCGGCATCTTATCTTCCGAGTTATCCTGGTGGATCAAATCAGTCAATTACTTCTTAATTAGATACGAAACATTTATAAATACTATACCCATGTCTTGCCACGGTCGTCGTTGCCCCTGTGGTTGGGTACCCATAAGTTAAGGTAAAGACAGTCTTCGCTGAGTGTGGTCGTCGGGATGTAGTCCGAGAAACCCGGAATGTACTTGAGGTAAGGTAATATCCTCTGTACGCACGTGTTGGGTAAGTCGTGAGCCCGCAGCACCCCCTGGTGCTCCTCCACTGGCCGGGGTGGCTTAAAGCGAAGCTTCCCCAAAGGGGGTTGGGCGTACGGAACACCTAAGTAAGCCACTACGGTTTTACCACCGTTACTTAACTCCAACAGTTTTCCTTCTATAGCGCCTTTATTGGTTTTAACGATTTGCGGGCCGCTGTCGTTCGGGGCTGTTGATTCCAGGTAATGTAATTGTACATACAGTACCAGGAAAATACTAATTAAATATTTCATGGCACGATTTTTAATCGTTATTTATTTTTAATTGACACACCTGAAATATGAATAATTTATAAAATAAATTTTAACATTAAGGGTGCGCGAGTTTTAATAAATGACATTAAAATAATCTTAAAATTAACATTTTCCATTTCCCAGTCTTTATTTAACAATCAGAATTATCCCGACATTTGATTTAATTTTGATATATTATTACTTAATAATTATCACTTACTTTGTTGATGAATAACGTGTTCCTGTCGAAGTTAGGACCTGATATTTTGTTTTGACTGCTAACTACTGTTCAATTTCAAAATCCTTAACGAGGAATCTATTGCTCAACCTTGTTGGGTAACCTCCAAACCTAGTTAAACCGTTACCCCGACCTCAAAATGGTCAAATTATTCGAACGTACAAATATTAAGACGAAAAAATATAAGACGATATCTTCAGCGGGAGTCGCGCAGAAATTCACTTCGAAAAGTGAAACTTTTAGCCAAGCAAGCGCGCTATATCGGTATGGTTATTTTTAAATGTTTCCTTTTAAGGTATAAATAATTACGAGCCCTATTTAGGCGGGTATTTTTATCAAATTGAGTTGGTACTGTTAAAGAAGTAGGTTATCTTTTTTTCGCTTATTGAATAATCACGATGCTTAGCGTCCGATTTACTCTCATTCGATGTTGATACAAAATATACTGGACAGGAAGTTTTAAATTGGTGAAACCATTTTCCTCTCGTAGAAAGTGAAAACGTTTCGCGCTTTGCTAAATTTATTAAATATATGGTTGAAGAAATCTTTTTTTTACTACGGAGAAAATTTATTTTAAGTTTCCTTATATGCCCGGATTATTTAAAGTATACCAAGATTGAGGTACTAGATTTATTTAATCGTCTTTTATAAAAATTAGCTCTGGTGTTGTTCGCAAAATGATGACAATGTAGAACATCACGAGAAATGTAGAAATAGTTTTGCAAATACTTCATAAATACGCGACATAAATAAGTAAATATTCTTTACGCAATGTAATTTTGACATTCTTCATCATTAGATGGATACGTTTGGTATTTTTTTGGGAAGTGATTTGGTTTAGTAACGTCCTAAGTGATATAATAAACGTAAGTACGACACTGAACGATTTAGGTTCATGGTAGCTAGGAGCAACAAACACAAGAGAACGCAGCTAGTCTTCAAACACGATAAGGCAGTGTTGTGTACAAATTTCATTGGACGAGCCTTTACGCTGAATGTTTTACGGGCGGGGGGGAAGACAATTTCCGAATTTTCCCCTTCCAACGGCAGCAGACGCTAAAGCGTCTAACCAATGGAAACTGTACACAAGAAAATAGACGACTTTTGACGGGTAGTCACACCATACTCTCTTTGCCAAAATTTCTGCCAGGTTAATATGATGGCGATCAATACGAATGAAAACGAGTTTTAATCGCGTCCGAAGATGTAAAATTTAGGGAACCAATGAGATACCAACCTGATTTTATATTTTAGGGTAACGAGTTTACTGTTAGAACGTGAGGGGCGGATTGAGGGCGAATATATATTTTTAATATCATTTATATAGTCATTGGTGTTGACTATCATTAAAAAATTGGGGTAATAGCATGTGTCATACTTTTTTTTTAAATGTTACTTATGGTAACGTCAAACACACGGAACAGGTTATGGGGATAGTTGAAGGCCTCATAAAAGCGAAAACACGCGCAAATTGAAATTTTTTCCTTAAATTTTTTCTGACAACCTTGAATGTATATTCCTCTCTGTCTAGAAATTACCATCATGATAAACACTTACCTTCTTCAAAATTGTCTAATTGAAATAATTTTTAGAAATATTATTAATATAAATGCAAGTGGTAAACGTGTTCAGCGAATGTTTTGAGGTTATTACTTATAAACCGTTTATTTTAAAACGTCGACCATAACGAAATATATTAAGTTAACATAGTGGGGAGACTAGATGTAATCAGAGGCTTATAATTTATGTTTGAGGAGGAAAGTATACAGCTAATCTTATTCGCTTGAAACATGAACCTTCGCAAGCTCCCGCTAATTTTTCCAAATTAATTTAAAAATATTTCGGTGCCAAATATTTGCATTTTAGATCGTTAAATGTTTTCTGTCGCGTATTCATGGAAAAGGAGTGTGGGATATACTCAGGGCCGTAACCAGGGGGGGCACTCGAATAACTATAAATGTGAAATATTTGTCGAACCATCGCAACCATAGTCTATAAATCTCTCTTCGTCTACCACTGATCGACTGCCCATTTAGCATTGCACGCAAAGACGTATTTAAGGGGGAGGGGGGTATGCCTTATAAAAATCGGTGAAACTTCCGTCAGCACCCCCCCTTGAAATTTTCCCTCGAAACCCCCCCTGAAATAAAATCCTGGATACGCCCTTGATTGCACGACAGATTAAAACATGATAATTTTCATCAATTTAAAAATATACATTGCTCATACTACGCTACTAAAAACAGTGCCCTACTAGTGCCCTACTCAAATTTTGAGGCTGGTTACGGCGCTGGACATATTGCTTATTGTACGAAGAAAATAAGATAAATGTTGATAAAATTTTAACACCATTTTCGACAAGAACTGCCTAGGGCCTACGTAAAACAGAATCAGGCCCTGAAGATACATATTTCATTAGTACGCTGGCTACTTCTGATTTAACGAAGACCTTCTTAATGGTTTTAATATTAAAAGTGATAGCGATACGAACTCCCATCTCAGCTAAATTAATCCATTCTCCAATCTTTCACAGTAAGGTTCATTTCCTTCATGAGTTGGGGAATTAGTTCATTGATGAACAAACAACTTTGATGTCTGTAGTTCCAGCCAATTTTAGTACCGTTGGGCTCGAGTACTAAGTATTCTTCGTTTTTCGGGGTGTATTCCGGCCACTGAATGTCCTCCGTCTTCCCGGAAGGAGAGATATTCGGGTTGCTAAAAGTAGGTACAACGTTCGGTTTGGGCTTCGACGTTTCTTAAGGTAAAGATTTTCACTTACCCCGTCCGGGCGAAGTTGCCGTAATAGCGCGTGACTCTCTTGGTGAAGGTGACATCTTGAGATAGCACTTTGCCTTCGTGAAACTGATTCCGGACGGTGTTAAGGGCGTGCCCGAACGTGATGGATAGGTCCGATCCGTGGAACACTCCCACCCACTTATCGAACGTCAACCAAGATAGCTTATAGTTGTAAAGGTACGTGTAGACCTTCACTTCGCTGTTTCGGACCAGGTTCAGGTAGGGCTCCGCGAGACGTTTCATCGGACAGACGAAGAATTGGTCGTTGAGCATTTTGATCAAAATGTTTATGACATAATCGGGATTATCGCTAACCTCTAAGCCCGTGTATAGGTATTCGACCATTGTGGCAAAACCGGGGTGTTGTCTGACATTGCTATTCATATCTAACAAGCTTCGAATGACCTCGTATTTTGGTTTGGGGTGCGAGGACAAAAAAGGTACGTCCATGGGTAGGATAAGCGACACGAATAAAGAGCTATCGTCGTGGAGGACCCCGGTGATCAGGTTACACCTTTTCACTTTTCCCTGACGGTATAAATCAATAGGGTTCTCCTTCAACCATGTTCCATCCACGACCGGAAGAAAAACCGCCGAGGTGTATCCAAAACTGGGTTCGTTGTTGACAACCTTTTGAGCTTCGACCTTCTGAAGACACTCGACCGTCTCTCGTACCGTGTCTCTTACGCATCCCAGGTTTTCAGCCAGCTTGGCAGCCTGTCGGTTGTTCATATCTCGGGGAGCCAGAGACCAATAAGTGTTTATAAACCCGCTTTGTAAAATCGCTCCTGCGTAAAGTTATTTCGTGTCAGGGTGAGGCTCAACGATAGTGGAACACTGACAAAAATGAAAGACTTACCTTGAAAGTAATCCCAACTAGATGGCACCACCAAGTGAAAGTTAACCGAGGCGGACCCGGCGCTTTGGCCGTAGATGGTCACCTTCCCGGGGTCACCGCCGAAATCAGCCACGTTCTCGTGGACCCATCGCATGCCCATTTGTTGATCCGCTAGTCCGGCGTTGCCCGGGACTTCTCGATCACCCATCGATAAGAAACCTAACGAAGAGAGTCGGTAGTTGACGGTGACCACAATGACGTTCTCTTCGGTGGCGAAGACTCCACCGTCGTACGCGTAAGTCGCGATTGATCCCAAGTTAAACCCACCTCCGTGGATGAAAATCATCACTGGAAGTTTGGATGCCACCTTCGATCCGAAATTTGGTCGATCGGGTATCCACATATTCAAGTACAAGCAGTCTTCGCTCGCATTGGTCGTGCTAATATATGGTCTGGTAATTTTTAACAGTTTAAACAGTTTCAAGGACTTTTGCACGCAAAAGTTGGGTAAGGTCGTCGCGTCTTTGGTACCATTCCACGGTTCCGGCGGCCGGGGGGACATGAACCGTAACTCTCCCAACGGTGGTTTCGCGAATGGAACGCCGAGAAATTCAATGACGTCCTTACCACTCGGTGCTTGAGAGCGGCGCCCTCGGAGTGAACCGTACTTTGTTCGGACAATGACATTACATCGACATTGCAGCCAGCAAATCGTGCATATTACAAAGAAGAGCGCTAGAGCTGTACGCAACATCTGGGACGTTTAATCGCAGTTGCTTTACTGTATTAGAATGTCCGCGCGATTACCTTTCTTCTACAATGAATGCTGCAATCAAATTGCAGAGAAGAGATTGAATATTTCTATTAAATCCAAGGGCGCTTCCTAAGGAAATTATATTTAATAACCTTCAAATTAAAGAGGAAATTTTGACCACAAACCCAAATTTCAATTACGTTTAGAAGGAATAGAACACCCATTTTATGATTTCCCATTTCGCTCGGTATTGTATTTGTTATACGTAATACCATAAGTCTATCATATTATTCTATAAGTTTGTCCCTTTGGGGAATATTTTACATCGCAAGAAGAAAATCTCCCCCTAGCGAGGCGCTGTCAAAGTCTACGTGTGACGCGTTGCAGGGTTGGCAAAAAACCGGATGGTTTTTTGCTGGTTAAAACCGGGTTTTATAGGTTTAACACGGATTTTTCCAAAAATAATAATATATGCGTTTTTTAACTTATTTCTAGCCCTTTTAAGCACGTAAAAATAGTGAATCGTCGTCTGCTTATAGTTCCTATCTCTCAATTTCTTGTATTTTTGAAATTTTAGGAAAACCCGGATTTTATTGTGGATTTTTTTAAGTAGTTTAAACTAGTTTAAACCGGTTGGATTAAACCGGACTGGTATCCACTTTGCCAACCCTGACGCGTTGACAAGCGGACGCAAAACGGCGACGAAGTCCGTAATGCAGTCCGTCTTGTGAATAGCTCTCAGTAAAGGTTTTGCATGCTAAGAGTAGGAAGTATCACACTTAAGTAATAATATTATACACTTATGGTAATACGAAGAACGAATTGAAGTCTCTGAGACTTAAGATCTGTATGCAGCGCAGGTTTTCAAAACTAAGTTATTTTAGTTACTGAATCAACTATCCGCCTGGTAAACATTTTTTAATTAAAATTTGTTATATGTGCTATAAAACGTCTATAATTAAATATATATTAATAAAATATTTTTTTAATAGTTAATGTAGAGTTTTCCATAATTAAAACCAAAAATGAGTTGCTGTAACAATCAAAAGCTTTAAATATTTTGCATATTGAAATAAACATTTTCTATAATACGATTTGAACCTTTATTCGGTCATTCAACGAGAAAAATATCCAAGCTCTGGAGCCTCGACAATTTAGGTGGTAAAAGTATAAGATATTCAAGGTTCTCTGGGAACTGAATAATTTCTTCTAATTTCTAAATTATTTAAATTTACGTTAAAACAAAATAATAACACATATTATCAACTTTCTACATTATTTAAAATTACGTTAAAACAAAATAATAACACATATTATCAACTTTCTAAATTATTTAAATTTACGTTAAAAAATAATAACACAGATTATCAACTTTCTAAATTATTTGAAATTACGTTAAAACAAAATAATAACACATATTATCAACTTTCAAAATTATTTAAATTTACTTTAAAAAATAATAACACATATTATCAACTTTCTAAATTATTTGAAATTACGTTAAAACAAAATAATAACACATATTATCAACTTTCTACATTATTTGAAATTACGTTAAATCAAAATAATAACACATATTATCCACTTTCTACATTATTTAAAGGTACGTTAAAACAAAATAATAACACATATTATAGAAAAATGCTAGGCTGTGCTGAGGAAAATGGCAAGAATTTGAGAAGATGGTAGGTGGAGTTCCAAGATTGTGGACTTGGGGTAGCCGCTTTCATTTTCCGTCTTCTTAAAAGTATCAATTGTTAAAAAGTCGAAGCCTTTCGTAAAAGTGATCTCCCTAGTTTTAGCCCCTGTTCATTATAATGTATCTTAGGAAGGTGCTATCTTTTCCATTGCCATAAAGAAAATAAGGATTTTTAAGATTCCGACTGCCGAAATGTTCAGTGTCACTTAAATTTTTAAGCTTCGGTTCTTTATTAAATCCAATAATTTTTTCCAATCTTCAAAATTAGATTTCCTACGTATACATGTATAAAATAATAGTAGTCTGACCTAAACAAGTTCTTTATGAAATCAACGGTTTAATGTTTAAATGGTTTTGTACAATTTTGTGAACTGTAAATGAACGTAGATCCTGTTCATCACTTTCAAAGGTGCACATAATCGTTTGAAACATTCGGGCCAAATTACACGTGACTCCACCCCTTCCGTTACGTGTTTCACGTACATCCTTCCGAAAACAGCTCTTTCTATAATTTTTTTACGCTTATCCAACTTGTTAAAAGTAGAAGTATAACACGTTGCTCTTACGTCACAAGACTGAGCTTTGGTAGAATTATCTTAGCACGCGCGATTTGGAATATAGGAAGCTCCTCGTGATTCGAGCGCGCGCTCGTCGTGTTGGAAAAGGTAAATATAGTGACGTAACAACTACATTAAAACAAGAAGGCCATGTTACTTTATAGAAAGAACTATTATCCACACCGTCAAATTTTAAAATGTACGGTTTTAATGCATTTTGAACAGTGGCGTAAGAGCCAGGGGGGGGCAATTGCCCCCAACTTTATGAAAATTTAATTTTATGAAATAAACGTAGGAACAGCTACACCGAGTTCGTAGAGTGTCTTACCCCTCGTATTAAACTGCGGTTCTTCATTTTCTTAAGAAATATTGCTTTGGTGTCAAAATAAACTATAAACTTACTAAAAACTCTTCTATTTATTTAATTATCAATTTAAACTCATTTATAAAATTTTCAAATGAAATAAATACTAAATCTGGCCCGTTTTTTGGGTTTCAATTTCCTTTTTCTTAACGCCAGGGGACTGGCACTATCCCAGGCCACCGGGCTTAAACTGCTTTGGCCCCCTTTCACCCCCCAACGTCTCAAACGTTACTACACCACTGATTTAGAAACTTTCGCCTCCCAACTTCTCCAACGTTCATACACCACTCGACTGTCCCATGGCAAAACCTTTTAACCAACACGAACGTAATTTTCAGATATTTGACTTTTTCAAAAGCTAAGTTATAAGATTTTAACGTGGTTTTTAATGCGAAAATTATAAAATCCAAAACCATTTTTTAAGTCATATATAGTTAAATATTTATGACTTTTACCTGAAACTTTTACAGTACTTTTGTACATGCCTTAGTAATACTGATGCGTAAAAATCTAATTTTTTAAATATTTGTCGGTTATAAGGTTTTGCCATGGGGCAGCCGCACTGATTTAGAACCTTTCGCCCCCAACTTCTCAAACGTTCATACACCACTGATTTAGAAAGTTTGCGATGATATTTTCCGTTAATAGTTATCCCTGAAAAAAAGTAATTGAAAAATGGGTTTAAATTTAACCGAGACTAAATACGGAAATAATTAGTAATTCCCTATTTCTAGCCTCTTAACTATCGACTGTTAAATTTACATAGTACGCGTGGGACGACGATTTCTAAATTCGCACTCGGGGAGGTTACGGAGAATATGGAACGCGCGTGAATAAAAAATCAATTAATTGATAATTCATCTTCGTTGCGAAATTCGGTAAAAGAAACTTTTTCCGCGGTTGTCAACTCCGTTCTCAATTGTCTCTGCGATATTGCTCACTTTCGGTAAGTACTTTATAATTGTAGTTTTCCATTTTATTTTAAAACAATCGTCGTGGCACCGGGTCAACCTTAAAAACTCGCCTTTATTTATGATTATAAAATTTCGTCAGTATGTCGTTCGTTACATTGTACAATTAAATATTTCGTCCGCGTCACATTCCCGCATCGGACACGACTACAACGGCTCGCGCGATCATAATGGCTCGGGGAAATGTGTTAGGGATGTAATTATCCTCCCGTAGGTCAACAGTTTATAAACGCACGTGCAACCGGTAAACTCGTTTCCCAGTAGGACATTTTCGCTTTATCGCTTTAACTTTCTCGAATTCGTTTAAACTTGACAATGCCTTTCGCGAATGTTCATTCTTAAATAGTGACTTTGTAGAGAGGGCTCCTGGGGGAAACGTATAAGCTAGTCTCGGAAAGCGATAACATCTTAACTCCGTCATAAGACGATAGTTTTCTTAGATCTGTTTAATTGAACGTCCAAATTATTAACCCATTTCCCGGAGGTCATACAACTGCTTCGAAAACCATTTCTTTTCAAATTGGGCCACGCGGCAAATGGGTGTCGCCGGTACAACTCAAAGAACAACACATGTGTTTCAGAAGTAGATTATGGAAACGATATCTAGATAAACTTTAACTCGGTTTTCAAGTAGTCTGACTTCTCGAGTAAATTATCTAGTTGATTTGTAATTATTTTCGTAATCCTGCTGCGTGTGTTATCCTTCTCTCACGTCAACGAAGATTCCGAAAACAGTCGATTGAGTATTTCTACTTCCAACCATCATAAAGAACGTAAGGAAAGATGTTTTTACTGCCCATCTTTATGGTGGTTCTACAAATCTCAGAATCGATGAACGAAGGACGTTTCATCAAATACTGCGACACGGTGAGGACAACGTTAGGTTATGTCCGTGGTAAAACGGTCAGTTTAGCTAACGGCAAAACGGTGGACGCCTATCTCGGTATTCCGTACGGTAAATCACCCGTGGGCGAATTGCGTTTCCGATATCCTCAACCCGCGTATTCTTGGGACGGCGTACTAAACGCTACGTCGTTTTCCAACAGTTGTATGCAAAATCCCAACCGCGTCATGAAGATGTTACCAGGGGGAAATCGCATGTTACCGTCCTCGTCTTTCAGCGAAGATTGTTTGTATTTGAACGTTTGGGTGCCCAATTCGCGTATCAATGAGACGAGGACTGTTATGGTCTTCATTCACGGTGGCGGATTTTCCTTGGGGTCTACGTCAACCCCGGGTTATTCCGGACAAATTTTGGCTTCCGAAGAAGATGTTATCGTGGTCTCTTTCAACTATCGACTAGCGTCATTGGGCTTCATGTACTTGGACCACAAAGATTTTGACGCCAACGTAGGACTGTTCGACCAAGTATTAGCTTTGAATTGGATTCGCGATAATATCGAGCAGTTTGGCGGTGACCGCGACTCCGTGACTCTGTTTGGCCAAAGCGCAGGTGCTTGCAGTATCGGCTTTCATCTGATTTCATCCATGTCCCAAGGACTGTTTCGACGGGCTATTATGCAGAGCGGCTCACCCGTCGCTTATTGGAGCGTCAAATCTAAAGAATACATCAAGAATCTCAGCCTAAAAGTAAGATTTTGTTTTGGTACTATTATGGGCGTGTCAAATTATTTGACTCCATTTTTACTACGTAGGTGACCGAGTTCATTGGTTGCGATCCACACAAAGGCAATATGGCAAAAACCATCAAATGTCTTCGTAAGGTGGACGCTAGCGAGTTAATTAACAACGAACCCATCCAAGGTTTCGACGTCTTCACCTTCTGGCCCGTTGTGGACGGTACCTTCCTGAAAGAATACCCCATGGAGTCTTTGAGACGCGGCAACTTCAAGAAAACGGACGTGATGCTAGGCGTCACTCGTAACGAGGGAACTGGTTTCATGACTCTAGCCGTTCCACTCACCTACATCCCGACTGTCAACAAAGTGAAAGGAGATCACGAAGACCTGGTCGAGACCATCCGCTACTTTTTCCCCAACGCTTCTAAAGTGGTTCGTAAGGCCATCGAATACGAGTACACGAATTGGAGAGACCCAGGAAACAGCCAAGGTGAGGAACCACTAACCCTACGACGAGTTCTAAGCCCAGTTCTTATTGTTATCGAACATTTCTTCACCCAGAGGTTCTGAGAAGCGGAGATAAGATAATAGGAGATTATTTTTACGTGTGTGGAATGAACACTATGGCCAGGTTTTACGACAACGCGGCGCAAAACGTCTACAAGTATTACTTCACTTATCGAAGCGAGGCTGTTGATTGGATGGAGTGGTATGGAACCCCGCATACTGAGGAACTAAGATACGTCTTCGGGGATGTTTTCGAGAAAGGCTCGAACTTCACCGAAGAAGATCGCGCTTTTTCTCGAAGGGTGATGCGTTACTGGGCCAATTTCGCGAGAAAAGGGTTTGTTTAGACAAGTGTTTTGATACGTCATACCAAGAAACCATAGACGTACTAGGAACGCGTAATCATAGCTTTAGCCCGTCGTAGAGCCTCCTAATCTATATTTTCAAAATAAGCCCCGCCTTTTTATATTTTCCGCCTGTAGTAACTTAAGTAAACAAAAAAATAAGCGGTCTAAGAACTACTTAAACTAACTAAAAACCTACTTAAAAACCACTTAAAACCAACTCTAATTTCGCTTAATGGAGGACACTTAAAGCCAACTAAAAGCCAACTTAGAGACAACTTGAAAATTAATAACGACAACTTAAGGGCAACTTGAAACCAACTTAAAAATAATATGTAATTTTCTGTATACGTAAGGGTTCGTGCCTTCTTCTAAGAAGTAACGATAGTGGAAGAAGACTCAATAGCTCCGCTTCTTTAAAAAAAAATCGATTAGGAGGCGATCCAGCAAAATTTCCTTTCCTCTGTTCTTGGTACGTCTATGGGTTCTTGGTCATACCATAAGTTAAAGGTTCAATTTTTACTGAAAGGAATTTTTAGAATAGCCACATACTTTAACTGGAATACAGTCATTGTAAAATCGTCATAGAACCGGAGCGTGATAATTTGTTTTAAGTCGCGTATTTTACTCGTTAGAGGTGCATATATCATTGTTTATGACGTCAACTCTCCCTTCACACAAAGCTATCGGTAATTTTTAGTCGAACTAACACGAGTGGTACATAGATTCAGTTATAGACATTTGCTACATAGATTCAATTGTAGACACGTGATACAAAGATTAATTTATAGACGTTTGGTACATAGATTCAACTATAGACATTTGCTACATAGATTCAATTGTAGACACGTGATATAAAGATTAATTTATAGACGTTTGGTACATAGATTCCACTATAGACATTTGCTACATAGATTCAATTGTAGACACGTGATACAAAGATTAATTTATAGACGTTTGGTACATAGATTCCACTATAGACATTTGCTACATAGATTCAATTGTAGACACGTGATACAAAGATTAATTTATAGACGTGCGGTACAAAGATTAAATTGTAGACACGTGATACGAAGACTAAACTAGAGGATTGTAGACCATTCGACCGAAATCCCATTCGTCCGAATGTACCATTCAACCGAATTCCAATCGACCGAAAACCGCGTTTTGCGCGGTTTTCATTCAATATACCGTTAGTGATACATTTTTATATATCGTAGGTTACGTGACGATAGTATATCTAATTTGGACTAAACTATGTCTTAAATATTTATTATTTCGTACCGACGTGTATTCTTAGACCTTTTTCCCTTGAAATTTGATATTTTCCGGGTTTAATTTTGGAAAATAACCTTGATAAGACCCGACTTGAAATAGTTGCCTACCATATCTAACCTAACCCAACCTAACCTAACCTAACCCAACCCAACCCAACCTGAACTAACCTAATCTAACCCAACCCAACCCAACCTAATCTAACCTAACGTAACCTAACCCAACCCAACCCAACCTGAACTAACCTAACCTAACCCAACCCAACCCAACCTTTTCTAACCTAACCTAACCCAACCTGAACTAACCTAACCTAACCTAACCTAACCTAACCCAACCTAATCTAACCTAACCTAACCCAACCTGAACTAACCTAACCTAACCTAACCCAACCTGAACTAACCTACCCGAAGTGAAAACGAACCAGATTTAAATTTCCCATTCCACTGAATCCCGCCATGTTGGGCTATAAACGAAAATACTTTTCGGTTCAATGGGATTCGGTCAAACGGGATTCGGTCCAATAGTATACAACCAACTAGAGACGTGTAGCACATAGATTAAATAATGGAGATTTGGTACATAGTTTCAATTATAAACATTTGGTACATAGATTAAATTGTAGACTTGTGGTACCTAGATTCAATTATAAACATGTGGTCCATACATAAGTTTAAAATCTGGTAAAATGTTTTTGCAGCAATCCCAATGAAGCGTCATCTAAAGATGGTACTCCGGACATGGTGGAAAATGTACAATGGCCAACGTCCAGTTCGCTGAATGGAGAATATTTGGTCTTGTCGCCCAAGTCCCAAGCGGTTGGTCTCAAATTCAGGGAAAAGAAATGCGCTTTCTGGGACCAGCTCGTGCCTTACCTGGACGGAAATCAGCCTCTGGGAAATTCTGTACTCTAAAGAATATCAGACGGCCCTGTCTTTAGTTGCGGTCTTGGTAATTGATTATGAAAAAGCGGGGATTTCTTCATGCAAATTGGTTCGCGTTCCTAGACTGCGATGTACAAACGTTCCTATTTTCCTTAAACGAAGGCCCTGATCCTTACCAAATAACATTACAAATGAACAGAAAATCTTAATAAATACCAGACTGATAAATGAATAATAGTTATTTGCAGAATTTATATTTGAGTTGTTGAAGTTGGTCAGTGTACCTGCTCACGTATATGTATTCATAGCTCCCTTGCGTTGCCCCATGAACTACGTATTTTTGATAGCAGGTAATTAGCCAAAATTGTATAAATACTGCCACAAATCACACCGAAGAAAAATGTCAATAAAACGTGGACAATACTAATTTTGCGTGAAAATTTTTAAACGTCATTGAAAGTGTTCTTGATTTCATTGGTGGGATTATATTTTTAAAATATCTACATAGATGGCAGTAGCTCCACTGAATTTGTTTTACTTTAATATATAACGTCACATTATTCGTGTTTTCGCGGCAGCCTATTGAAGCGAAAAATAGCCCGTGGTGCATAAAATTAAAAAAACATTAAACCTGCTTAACAATTTTGAGCAAGTTGACTTTTGTACGGCGGTTGTATATGATTAATGAAACAAAATTCAAAAAATTCCCATCAGTAAAGCCGTTATGAAATCCAGTTGTTTGTAATTCATAATGCAGCTTCAGTACCCGACGAGATAGACATACAAATTAATATTCTTTTTATAGATAGTCGATGTTAAGCAAAGCGCTCTAAAAGTATTAACAACGTCGGGAGTACCTCGACGTTCAAGGATAAACATTATTTTAAATCGGTTAATCGTGCTTTCGGTTCGCCGGCTCACGCAATCAAGTACGTTTGCAATCGAATTTTAGCAAATTGAACACCTTCGCTAACCCCTAGTACACGAAGAATTAAAAACGTCGTTTGAGCAATACCAAAGCAGGCGTTATTTATGGGTATGAGTGTTGTCGAAATACAATTATTTGTTTCATCATGTGCCCGGGTGTACCGCAAAATGTATCTCTTTACATACTCGCGCTTGCTTCGCCAAGCGGCCAAATTCGTCTTAATTGTACAAGGCCTAGGCGAATTTCAATTCAAACAAGTATTTACGCTTTTTAACAAGTACGCTGCTAGATAAATAAGTTGTCATAACTCTGTCTCGATTTGTTGAGTTTATAAATATATTTCCTAGGAATATGAAAACTCGGTTAGCTTGAATCCTCCTAGATATTACGACGTGAGTCCGAAGCATTGAGTTGGGAATATTAATCTAGAGATCCAATCAAATCTGCTCCCCGCGAAAAACGTTTTTGAAAATTACGAATGTGCCGTCTCATCTGACGAGAAAACGTTATCATGTGACCTGTGGCGCCATCCATTATTTAAAAATATATATTTTTTGCCGGAAAACGCGTCTTATTTGAACGAACCATTTAGAGATAGACGGCGCCACGGGTAGAATGATAAAGTTTTCTCTTCATTTGGGAACAGACGGCAGTATTCTTATTTTTTTTAAATTTTTTCGCGAAATACTGAAATCCGACGTTTTGATTGGACCTCTAGATTAATATTCCCAACTCAATGGTCCGAAGTACAAATGGGAAAAGTAAAACCAATGAGGTAGAACAAAATGAATAGAGATCAAATCCGCCTTCCAGGACCTACCGTTTCGCGGGACAGTATTTGTTGAGTTGGAGAGTTAGGCCTAGTAAATGAACTTAATCAAATCGTGTTGGCGCTATCTATCGTGTTATTGGAAAACTAAACCGTAATATATTTGGAAAAAGTGTCTGCTTATAGAAACAGATGGCACCAACACGATTGGATTAAGTTAAAACTTAAGCCTAAAATGTTCAAGTGACTCCCGACGTAGTTGTACAGACTTCTAATCGCTCTAATAATCTGCCAAACCTCTATCTTGTTTAGCAGTAATTCATACTAATAAAAAAGAATGACTTTACATATTAATAATGTAATAGATTAATAGACCCCTCATTGAACTTTTCCATCCACACTAACAAGGTTGCCAAACGTGTCCGAGCTGTGGCAGGGCTCCATACTTGGAAACTGACCAACATTCGCTCCAAAAAGCCCAGAACCAATTTACTAAATTGGCTAACAAAATCTCGGCCAACTCCGCCCCCGCTCGAGCAAAGGCTCTAAATATTCAACCAGTCATGATTCGACATAAACTCAACAATTTATGCTTACTTCTCAAATTTTTTCATAAGAATCTGGGTTTGGGCTTTTCGGACTATTTTTCCCTTGACTCCGGTTCTCGAACCAGGGGTCACTCCCTCAAACTAGTCAAACCCCGGGCGAGAGCCACTCGCCGGTTACATTTTTTCTCCCACTCAGTTGTTAGTGACTGGAATGCTCTCCCACAATCTATTGTTTCGATTACCGACTATTCGCAATTTCGTTCCTCTTTGAGTGACCATCTACAAACCTCTTCGTGACCCCCCCCCCCCCCAACTGTTTGACAATATTCGGTCAATAATGTGTACTTTCTCTTGCTTTTTTTTTCTTATTTCACTTGTTTTTTATCCTTGTTTGTTAATTCATTGTACTCATAAGGAGACTACCCGAGGTGGTTATCACCGATTTTGTTGAAACTCGGGGGTTAGGTAGACCTTATGGTAGTATGAAAATTGCCAAAGGGAAAAGTTGAAATGGGCTAAAGTTTTCCCATGGCAAACGAAAATGTTTTTGACCTCTCCATTTAAAAAAGCATGGGATTTTCTAGGTTACCCAAATTTAACCAAAATTTATCAATTTTAGCCAAAACCATTGATCAATTTTACCCAAAATAGGTCAAATTAATCTTTTTGGATATGTTTTGAAAATAAATTTTTTTCAAATTTTTTAAGTAAGTAAGTACCCTGTGAAACTGAGAAAATCCGATGCTTTTTTTAAATGTAGATTTTTTGTTTTGAGAGATCAAAAACATTTTCGGTTGCCATGGGAAAACTAAAGCCCATTGCAACTTTTCCCTTTGGCAATTTTCATACTACCATAAGGTCTACCAAACCCCCGAGTTTCAACAAAATCGGTGATAACCACCTCGGGTAGTCTCCTTGTCAGTAAACATCCTTGTACCTACGTGTCTGTGCATAACTCGTCACGGCTTGGCAGACCATTGTCATTTATAAATAAATAAATAAAATGAATCAAATAGATTTTATTTATTTTTATTTTTGGTATGTTCTGTAACCATTGACCAAGAATCTTAGGGGACTCACTGTTCAGGCTTTAAAAAGCACGCAGGGTGACCACTGAAAAACCCTAAAACATTTATAGGCATATAGGACCTATGCAACAGTCGATTTATAGGAGAATATAGGAGTATTTTCTCTAATAATATAGGAGTATTTTCTTTAATATTATAGGAGTATTTTCTCTAATAATATAGGAGTATTTCCTTTAATAATATAGGAGTATTTTCTTTAATAATATAGGAGTATTTTCTTTAATATTATAGGAGTATTTTCTCTAATAATATAGGAGTATTTTCTTTAATAATATAGGAATATTTTCTTTCATAATATAGAAGTATTTTCTTTCATAATATAGGAGTATTTTCTTTCATAATATAGGAGTATTTTCTTTCATAATATAGGAGTATTTTCTTTCATAATATAGGAGTATTTTCTTTCATAATATAGGAGTATTTTCTTTCATAATATAGGAGTATTTTCTTTCATAATATAGGAGTATTTTCTTTCATAATATAGGAGTATTTTCTTTCAAATATAGGAGTATTTTCTTTCATAATATAGGAGTATTTTCTTTCAAATATAGGAGTATTTTCTTTCATAATATAGGAGTATTTTCTTTCATAATATAGGAGTATTTTCTTTCATAATATAGGAGTATTTTCTTTCATAATATAGGAGTATTTTCTTTCATAATATAGGAGTATTTTCTTTCATAATATAGGAGTATTTTCTTTCATAATATAGGAGTATTTTCTTTCATAATATAGGAGTCTTTTCTTTCATAATATAGGAGTATTTTCTTTCATAATATAGAAGTATTTTCTTTCATAATATAGGAGTATTTTCTTTCATAATATAGGAGTATTTTCTTTAATAATATAGAAGTATTTTCTTTCATAATATAGGAGTATTTTCTTTCATAATATAGAAGCATTTTCTTTCATAATATAGAAGTATTTTCTTTCATAATATAGGAGTATTTTCTTTCATAATAAAGGAGTATTTTCTTTCATAATATAGGAGTATTTTCTTTCATAATATAGGAGTATTTTCTTTAATACTATAGGAGTATTTTCTTTCATAATATAGGAGTATTTTCTTTCATAATATAGGAGTATTTTCTTTAATAATATAGGAGTATTTTCTTTCATAATATAGGAGTATTTTCTTTAATAATATACGAGTATTTTCTTTAATAATATAGGAGTATTTTCTTTAATAATATAGGAGTATTTTCTTTAATAATATAGGAGTATTTTCTTTAATAATATTATAAAATACAGGAAGAATGGTCATCCAGAGCACGCGTAAATTCTTGGAATAGAAAAATCATGGTTAATTTTAGTTCAATGTGGACAAACTTGGCGTCGCTGTAGTCGATTTCCGACGTAGTTTCGTAGAGAAGGTAGAGCGTTTACATTGAATTGGGAATAGTACGGCTAGAATGACAATTTCAATCTGACTTCCACGAAAAAAAATTTTCAAAATTGAGAACCCTATCATTTGTCGGTGGCGCCATCTTCTGTTAGCGGCGAGAACTATATCCTATACAATTGAATTAATAGTACTAATGTACTTTGAAAGTGATAGATGGCGCCACCCGTATAATGATAGACTTGACAGCTGAGTGCGCCGACTCGAAATTGCAGAATTTGTTTCGCGAAACCACGAATCCCGAACGCGCCTATGTCATTCTAGCGGTACTATACATAGTAAAATGATTAAATCAGGGTAATCGTGATTAAATCAGGGTAATCAAGATTAAAAAATCTAATCAAGATTAGAAAATCTAATAACGATTTAACCGAGATTTAATCATTCTAATCATGATCTAATCTTTTTAATTAGATTTAATCATTTTAATTAGATTTAATCATTTTAATTAGATTTAATCATTTTAATTAGATTTAATCATTTTAATTAGATTTAATCATTTTAATTAGATTTAATCATTTTAATTAGATTTAATCATTTTAATTAGATTTAATCATTTTAATTAGATTTAATCATTTTAATTAGATTTAATCCTTTTAATTAGATTTAATCATTTTAATTAGATTTAATCATTTTAAACACGATTTAATCAATATAATCGGTCGAATCGAGAATTTATCATTAAAATCAAAACTAAAGTACGATTTAATCATACTAATCACGATATAATTTTTTTAATCAGGATTTAATCATTTTAATCAGGATTTAATCATTTTAATCAGGATTTAATCATTTTAATCAGGATTTAATAATTTTAATCAGGATTTAATCATTTTAATCAGGATTTAATCATTTTAATCAGGATTTAATCATTTTAATCAGGATTTAATCATTTTAATCAGGATTTAATCATTTTAAGCAGATTTAATCATTTTAATCAGGATTTAATCATTTTAATCAGGATTTAATCATTTTAATCAGGATTTAATCATTTTAATCAGGATTTAATCATTTTAATCAGGATTTAATCATTTTAATCAGGATTTAATCATTTTAAGCAGATTTAATCATTTAATCATGATTAAATCAGATTTAAACATTCTAATCATGATTAAACGTGATTTAATCAACTTAACTTAAGTAAAAAATAACCAGTAAGCCACATATGGCTGAGGTTTTTTTTTATCAAATTCACTGGGATCCATTTCATTTCTTAACTTCAAAAATTTAATGAACTAAGCCTAACTGAACTTTCTCGCACGTACGGTACTGTTGCTTAAGCCCCGACTAAGGCTCTCGTAGTGATAGTTGATCAGAATTCTTGAGGCGCTTCCAAGCGGCTGGTGTACCTCACTAAGCCTTCCGATTTAGGCCACGCCTACCGTGTCAAAATATCGGGAACAGTGAGTCGCCTTATTACATTCATGCTGTCTAGGAGCAACAAACACAAGGAGAACGCAGCTAGCCTTTAAACACGCTAACGAAGGGTTGTGTACGAATTTCATTGGACGAGCGTCACGAGCCTTTACGCTGAACGTTTTACGGGCGGGGGGAAGACAATTTCCGAATTTTCCCCTTCCGACGGCAGCAGGCGCTAAAGCGACTAGCCAATGAAAAACATACTCAAGAAAACCCACGACTTTTAACGGGTTGCGTTCTCCTTGTGCGGGGTGTTGTGTTTGTTGCTCCTAGGTGCAACCAACACTTTAAGGCCATCTATCACAATTAATCGCGCGAAAATCCAATTGCTTTTCTCGTGATCACGTGCGGAAAATGTATTTTTCAAATGATTTGAAAACCCTAACGAGCTCTCGAAGAGTTAGGTTTAACTGTTTGTACAGCTTTTGTTTAAGCAAACGGTTAAAGAACTTCTTTAGAATTGTTTATTCCCCATCAAACTAATGGACGACGGTAAACAAACAGATTCCACAGGATGGAGTGTTTATTACAACCCTGAAAGTGAAAACCACACCAAAAATACTTTAAATGGTAAAGACGCCAATACTGCCTTCTCTTAAATAAGTAATTTTCGTTCTTCAAACTAGAAAAAACGGGAGTTGAGGAAACGTTTGGATCTAGTTGGTCAGCATCGGGGGCGAGTGGTGACCAAGACCCTGATCTAAATGAATTGGAGAAAGCATTGAATATTAGCTTGATCATAGATGACGACAAAGAGAGACCCACCGACACTATATCTTCATGCTCTAATGGTAATAATTGCAACGTTCGGCTTAGGCATACGCTGGTCTTACCGTATTTCTCAGAAGATAGCTCCATCTGCAGCATTGACCTTGATGAACACCGAGACGATCTCCAGGAACTGGTGAAACAATTGCTTGAAGAGAAACGATGTCGACAAGTTGCCGAGGCCCGACTGCAATTGGTGGAAAAGGTGCTGACCGAAAAGGTTCAAAACGATGTGGAAGAACTAAGGAGGACCTTGATGAAACTGGATATCATTCTCAAGGAACCCAATAAGGCTCGCGAAGACATACATCGGCAAATCAGCCACAACAAATACCTCAACCTAGTTTTGGAGGTGAAGCCATTGCATATACATTTTTAAAATGATAATTAGTAGGAATTAAATTTAAATAATCGAACAGGAGCGGCTAATTGTTTTGAAGAATCAGAACGAGAAATTGAGCGAAGAACTGGTGTCTCGCGAAGAGCGTAACAAAATTCTTCAAGAAAGTAACGAAAAGATGTACGACTTACTCGAGCAAATAGGGAAATAAGATCATTTGGTTTCAAATTCGTTGATTCATTCATTGTAAGCACTAAGCTAAGAAATTAAAATTATTATCTGAAAGACAAAAAGTTATTGTTTCTTTCAAATTACAAGTGTTAGTTTTTATAGTTTTAATTACTTTTAGTATCTTTCTGTTATTTTGCATTTTAGTCTACCATGCTTGGTGCTAAATATTCAAAATTTATTTTAAATATAATCGGCCAAAGAGAAAATCAACAATTTGTTTGTAGCAAAAGTGACGTAATTATCAACATACATATTTATTGTTTGTAGCAAAAGTGACATAATTACCAACTTAAATATTAATTGTTTGTAGCAAAAGTGACATAATTATCAACTTAAATATTAATTGTTTGTGGCAAAAGTGACATAATTACCAACTTAAATATTAATTGTTTGTAGCAAAAGTGACATAATTAACAAATTAAATATTAATTGTTTGTAGCAAAAGTGACATAATTAACAAATTAAATATTAATTGTTTGTAGCAAAAGTGACATAATTAACAAATTAAATATTAATTGTTTGAAGCAAAAGTGACATAATTAACAAATTAAATATTAATTGTTTGTAGCAAAAGTGACATAATTAACAAATTAAATATTAATTGTTTGAAGCAAAAGTGACATAATTAACAAATTAAATATTAATTGTTTGTAGCAAAAGTGATATAATTACCAAACGTGTGCAAGTTCCAATACTTTCCAATGCTAAAGATTTACTTAATGCGGCTATCGAGATAGATCAGGATGGACGATGCACTATTTTTCTGGTTTGTTCTTTCGTGTTTTGTATTATAACGTAGATAGATGGCGGTAGCGTTTCCGTTGAGTGACACAAAATCAATCATTCTTTTAGCGTTCCCCAGTGATTAAGTACGTAAGCTTATTCAAATCGAGTAACAACAGAGCTCCACAGTGGTACTATATAACCATGGCGGACGTATACGAGTACTGACTTTTTACGCATTGTAATTTTTCGTAGCTTACACTTTTACAGGGTTCGTACGAAAATTTCTGATCTAAAATCTCTGGCTTTTCCAGGTTATCCCTGACCAATGTTTGCCAATATTCCTGACCTTTTTGGTTATACTTTTTGGACATTGGTTTTTATTATTTTAGGTCAAAAATTCTTTGTTAATATGTGGTTTGGTTGACTAACTAAAATCCCTGACTTATCCCTGACTTTCAACGAAATTATTTGAAGGTTTTCCAGGATATCCAGGTTCTGTACGAACCCTGTTTTGATTGTCGAGTTGGGACTGATTTTATGTTTTTGTCTTTAAATATTTCTTTAAATCTTTATTTTTGTGATATAAACATGATTTTAATTATAATTATGTACATTACAACGTGTTTTAATTTCGAGTTTGTAGTAAATTAAAGTTTAAAAGCGATTTGTACACTTATTATAAAATGGACGTTATTCCTATTTCCCTCAAGCGGTGGTTTTTTAAAACTTATAAGGGGACAATGCTGAAGCATCGGTTGACGAAAGCGCTATTTCAACAGGGTTGCCACAAAGTTTTGTTTAAAATTTATTTAGGATATACACTCTTTTATATCCTTATTTGTGAGAGCTGCCATTTTATTACAGGCCTGATTTCAAATAGTGCATGCAACGCCGCTTCACGCGGTCGAGTGCACGCGACGTCTAGAGCTGATGAGCTCGTGCAGGCGCCCTTTCCTGTAATATTTTAAATTAGGCCTGTACTGAAATGGCCGACTTCGTAAAAGAGTGTATATTAATAACGTCCAGAAAAATTTGTTGATGAATGATGATATATACCCTTAAGTACCTCTTTCATTAGCATAATAAGTATCTAGGACTTAGATAGCGCCATCTTCTGACCAAAAAGTATTTATAATGGCCACTTTTACAAACATAACATTTTCCCAATTTCTAACTACTTCTAAATAAAATTTTGAAAAATAATGTAATTATTAAACCTAAAATCAGTAACTTTTTATATTATTAATTATTAAAATTATATTATATGTAAAATTAAAAATACAAAATAATATTAATTAAATGCAATTAATATGCTACATTTTAATATAACAAAATATAACGTATTTATAAAAATAATATATTTATAATAACACCTGATAATAACTAATAAAGTAATTCACATGCTTAATGTTTCATTCACGGGATGGCGCTCTACACCTAGAAACAAGATGGAGCCTGAAATAGAGCTATAAGATGCAGTCCCAGGTTTTTCCTTACATAAATTAAATCTTGATGTAGCTAATATAATTCTGATGAAACCCAAACTTGTGAGTGGCAAAGTGCGCTGATTACTATCAGGTGAGTGTGATGTGAAAAATGGACGACGTTGTAGAAATTGCTGATTTTCGACGCAAGTTCAAATTGACAACGATTAAATCGTGCAGAGTTAGCCGGAAGTTCTCCGACATGAAGTAGTAAATAAAGAAAGTGGAGCAGTTGCTGAGTAAAGGGTATAGGCCGTCCAAAATCATTGTCTTGCAATAGCCGCCTTGCGACCAGGTCATGGTACCGCTCAGAAATGGCTCATAGTAGTGCATGAGAATGCACACGCAAATTCCGTCCGGCAAGAAACTCAGCACGAATGTTACCAGGACAACCAACAACATGTACGTCAGTTTGCGATCGCGGACTTGAACGGAGGTTTCTTTCGCTGCCAACAGAGCCTTTCGTTTCTTCGCAGCTCTAAAAACGAATTAGTTTATTAATATAATTATAAATACTATAATAAGTTAATGGATTAAGTAAATATAGTTGTTATTGAATCTAGTAATTGTCTCGATTTTCCCGCGATAAATTATTCAATGAAAACCTAAATACATACTGTCGCGCCATCTACGAACAGAAAAGAGAATATCTTCATTCATAATTTCCTTTTAAACTTAAATAGTATTTGCTTTCGAAAAAATGCCGTCAATATACAAATAAATAAATAATTACTGAAGTGTTATATTATCGACAATTTGTGGTGACGGGTATTATGGAAAAAAGCTGCTAGATGGCGATATAAAAGTTTTGACTCGCGAATTTTGAAAATGAGAGTATATCTTATCATGGAGATACAGTGTCCATGATCTTAAAACAATGAAAAAGACGCGTTCGGGAATCGTGGTTTCGCGAAACAAATTTTGAAATTTCGAGTCGGCGAACTCAGCCGTCAACTCTATCATTATATGGGTGGCGCCATCTATCACTTTCAAAGTACATTAGTACTATTAATTCAATTGTATAGGATATAGTTTCCGCCGCTAACAGCGGAAGGCGCCACCAACAAATGATAAGGTTCTCAATTTTGAAAAAAAAAAATTGCCGAAGGCAGATTGAAATTGTCGTATAATTCAATCTTGGATTAATAATAGAAGCTAACGCTAAGCTTCTATTATTAATCCGAGATTCAATGGTATATCTTAAGAAAAATAGAAGTTCGATCACTTTGATTTAATAACCGTTATTAAACCATTCTACTCTAAAAAAAATTAGGAGTTTTAACTAATGTTTTTACAAACATAATATCTCCCTGTTTAATTTTTAACGCGTCTTCTAGTAGATGGCGGGGGTAGCATTTTTTCCGATTTATACAATTATGCCCTATTTTATAGCTAGATGGCGATGTTGGGTCAACGATCAGAAGATCACGTTTATTAGCTTACCTTCGCAAACTGAAAATGAGGAATGATGTAGCGCATAGTAGAATGACACATGGCAAGAATGTAACTATTAAGGTAATACAGTTGAAATAGTAAAAGATTTCTCGATACATTTTGACCCTTTCCATAAAATAGACGGTGAAATTCTTCACTGGTGCCACGTTAGAGTCGTTGTAAAAGCCAATAGTTTGTTCCGTATACGTAGTCAGAAGCAGCGATGGCAAAGCCAGTAATGGCGAGACCACGATCAAGAAGGCAATGACCAGCTTGGCTTTGGTCTTGGTCAACAGATTTTTGGCCTTAAGCGTCATCGCTACTGCTACGCAACGCCAAAGACCAATTGTCACAGCTAACCAGTTCGATAAGCAACTGCTTGTCAGTCTGATATACGGGTTTGCACTGTCAGAGAAATATGAAAAAAAATATCTTTGCAAAATAGAAAAATAGCGCCATCTGTTCTAATATCTGACAACTAAGTGAGTGATTAAATAGCAGACGACTTTTGGTTTTAAAGAATTTTAGGCTGAAACTTTCAGAGATAGCTTTCAGAACAAGCCGACAGCTTTCACACATTCAGTTTCAGTGGCGGCGTAAGGGGGGTGAGGGGGGCGGTCCGCCCCGTGTACCAGGGTAGCCAGGGGTGCCATCGGAGAAGCTCGAGGGGGGCGGGGGGGAACGGACGTGAAAACTTCTGCACGTTCCTGAGGGGTGTCACAAAACACTGCCGCCGCCCCGGGGACCCAGCCTTCTTAAGCCGCCACTGTTCAGTTTACAACTACGCACGAAACCTATAAATCCTTAAATGATTTTACATTCTGTAGATTGCCCAAGGAAAAGTGTAGACGACATTGTTGGGGTTGAAGTACTCGACCGCTTTGGCGATGAAGGTCAAGAAGAAAATGATGTTGGTGGCTTCGAAGGCCAGCAGGATAATGTTGATGGAACTGACCATGGACTCCCTGGAGTAGATCACTACGTTGATAAGG
The DNA here is from genome assembly GCF_980474605.1 of Leiobunum rupestre. Taxonomy (NCBI): domain Eukaryota; kingdom Metazoa; phylum Arthropoda; class Arachnida; order Opiliones; family Sclerosomatidae; genus Leiobunum; species Leiobunum rupestre. The sequence continues at coordinate 58,680,331 of NC_143386.1, forward strand.
TTGAAAACTACCCCCAGCACACTGATGACGAAGAATACGACGTAAGGGATATGTCCCGAATTGAACTCTTTACTGAAGTACTCGGCAATGGCATCCTCCAAGGTGAATTTCTCGTCGAAATAAAGCGACCATTCCTCATCGGACTCTTCGTAATCGGACGTGTAATTAAATAGAGTTCGATTGTCATCGTCATACTCCAAAGGTACGAAATGCCCCTCGTAGTACAATGCGTTTTCTGTTGATGACATGACAGCTGCGGATTTTAAAACATTTGGTTTTGTATTATAAACACTCTTTAGCTACGTTCACACTTACCCCTAAATTCGCTTCGTTTAGATAACTGGTTTTTAAAACCAACGTGAGAAATCGCTTCGTGTTGGTTCGGGAAGCAACTCGTCCAAGTCGGTTCGCTTAGAATCGCTTTCAAAACGACAAGGCGGGGAAGTCAAATTGCTCGTATTTTCAAAAATAATGGGGATAAAATTATAAATAATGTCAAATAATATTACTATATGTATAGTAAACATGATTAACTAATTTTTTTGGGATACATTTTAGTATTTTCAAAATTATAGTCATCATTTGAAATGGCGTTAAGCCTTGGATATAAGCGAACCGGGGTGAAGCGATTTCGCACGTGTGAACTAAGAATTATCGTAGGCGGTCAAAACTGGCATACAAACCGACGTAAACTGGGTTTTAGGCTTTAGTATGAACGTGGCTTTTGACGTGCCCACAATCTCCCCTTAAATGGAATATAACCTCGAGTATTTGGTGTGAAACACCAACGTTTGCACCTCTGGCCGCTTTTGCCTTTGGTTTTAGCAATGTTTGGCGACACGGCACTGGGAAATTTGAAAAATTGAAGATTGCTTTGCAGGTTATATTCCCTTCAATTTTCTTAGCAGTGATATCACCACGGCCGCTATAAACAAAGCTTTACGGTTCAAATAACCGATAAGACAGCTGTCCCACGTAGTCTGCAATAGTTTATTTTAACAGACTCTGCAAATAACGCTTTTATGGTGGTTTTTAAGAAGTCAGTGTATTCTCTTTGCATGAAACTATTTTCAGCTTTCCTATGATTTGTTCTAAATATCCAACACGTTAGTCGTTTCTATAGCTAGAGTAGACTACACGACGAAGGTATATTTCGAAATATAGTAATATAATAAATGAAATATTTTCACAAACAACACGATATCGTTATTTCAGTGTATACAAAGGTTTGTTTAAAACTTTTACCATTAAATGTGAAAGATTTCACATTAATATCAACATGTTTAAAATTTGGCCAAAACTTCGCCCTTTCATACTCAAACAGGGGGAAAGCACTCGATCATGCCAGCTAGCTAGCCACAAACACAGCACCCCACACAAGGAGAATCCAACCCGTCAAAAGTCGTGCATTTTCTTTTGTACATTTTTCATTGGTGAGACGCTTTAGCGCCTGCTCCCGTCGGAAGGGGAAAATTCAGAAATTGTCTTCCCCTTTCCGTAAAACTTTCAGCGTAAAGGCTCGTCCAATGAAATTTGTACACAACACTGCGTTAACTTGAGTGTAACTCCAAGCCGGAAATGACAGACTTCAGTCTAACATGACATTTCAATTTACCAACTCGAGAAAATTCAACTCTTTCAAAATTAAAAAATATGGTTTACTTTAGCAAAATAATGACAAATTAGTGAATGGTAAATTCGCAATTACAAGACTGACTGTATTCGCTAGTCCTTAGTGACTGAGGTGTAGTTTTTCGTGCATGTAGACAAAGTTAAGCCAATTTATTAGATTAGAAATTTTCCTTAGTTTCAGCCGCATTTTCATAAATATCATTACCTTTAGTTTAGTCGAGGGGCAGGTCACCTCCTTGCTTAACGACGCACCCCTCAAAAGATTAAATTCGATTTAATCGTGATTAAATTCAATTTAATCAAAATAATCACGATTAAATTGAATTTAATCTTTAATTTAATCACGATTAAGTTGATTAAATCACGTTTAATCATAATTAGAATGTTTAAATCTGATTAAAATGATTAAATCTTGATTAAAATGATTAAATCCTGATTAAAATGATAAAAATCCTGATTAAAATGATTAAATCCTGATTAAATAAATTATATCGTGATTAGTATGATTAAATCGTACTTTAGTTTTGATTTTAATGATAAATTCTCGATTCGACCGATTATATTGATTAAATCGTGATTAAAATGATTAAATCTAATTAAAATGATTAAATCTAATTAAAATGATTAAATCTAATTAAAATTATTAAATCTAATTAAAATTATTAAATCTAATTAAAATGAGTAAATCTATTTAAAATGATTAAATCTAATTAAAATGATTAAATCTAATTAAAATGATTAAATCTAATTAAAATGATTAAATCTAATTAAAATGATTAGATCATGATTAGAATGATTAAATCTCGTTTAAATGATTAAATCCTGATTAAAAAGATTAGATCATGATTAGAATGATTAAATCTCGTTTAAATGATTAAATCCTGATTAAAAAGATTAGATCATGATTAGAATGATTAAATCTCGTTTAAATCGTGATTAGATTTTCTAATCTTGATTAGATTTTCTAATCTTGATTAGATTTTCTAATCTTGATTAGATTTTCTAATCTTGATTAGATTTTCTAATCTTGATTACCCTGATTTAATCATGTTACTATGATTAAGACGCACCCAAAATGGAACTGACCTGCCCCTCGAGTTTAGTACACCTGACATTACGTTCGGACAATATTTAAAATCGTTTAATTCTATTTTGTACAGTATGACTGCTTTAAGATGAAGATCAAATGTTCGATCTTTACTCTTTCCATTAAGGGGAATATAACATGCAACGCGTTCTTTACGGAAATCAATTTGAAAAATGACCTCCGCAACACGCCACTAAGCAGCGCCAAATATGTGAAAAGCGGTCTTTATTTAATACGAATGGTTATATTCCCTTTAAGTAACATGTAGATGCATACAAAATGAAAAAAAAAATCATAAATATTTACCTCAGTAAAGTGAAAGTTTACGCCGGTGCGTAATTTTCGAAGAAAGACATCAAAAATTAGATTGTGGTAATGAACAACGAAATGAATTATAATTTAGAAGAAATAGAGAAAAGGCTTGCCGAAAGGATGGTATCTGTATAAAACAGGAGAGGGAAAACCTCCTAACCCATCCGATGAAACCAAAGCGACTTTAGAAATTGGGAAAAGATCAAAGCCTACCAAGAATGCATTTATTCCTACACTTCCGGAGAATGAGTATTTTGACACGATTTTTAGCCCCTCTCTCTAACAGTAAGCTCCTACCCCCCTTAAAAAAATCATAATCAGCCCGGTCTCTTATTGGTTCCCTAAAACTGACGTCACACACTGAAGACGTTTTTCCATCCATCCCACCTCTCGTGTCAGGGTCGCCAAATTCGACCCCTGCATTCTCCCAATAGTAATTCTTCCTACAGCGTAAATAGATGCATTCGTGGTTTGACACATGACCTTGCCCAAAACTAGTTGCGGTGGGTAAAAAGGACTGTACGTAACAACCAGTATCAGGCTTTTCCAGTTCCGGGCCATCAAAGTATTTAAGCAGTTGAAATAAAACAATTTGGAGGTCGGATAGAGCATCCGTCCACAAAAGAACAATATTCGTTATTCTGTTGAATGAAATAATTTGTCGAATTCGTTGTAAGTCTTACAAGTAAGTGAGAGGGTAACAATTTACGTACAGAGCTTAATTAGCCATGATAAGGTTCTCCAACTTTGGATCCTATTCTTTAAATGGCTGCCATGGAAACGGACGTTTTATCAGAATAGTTATCACCTACGAAAAAAATCGAATGATGTTGGCATAGAAACGATTTCTCCATTTCCGTGGTTCATAATTTTATTAATAGCGTTTAAAGGGTGTGTCTACCAGCGACTGCTTGTTTTATTCCACCCTCCCTCCGTAGTTTGAAACAATATATGGCTCAATTCAAATAATTACACGAGCAAATGTCGTTGTAGTTTCCTTTTGTCATTATAATTATTTAATTATGAATTTATTTAATGAATTGCTTTGTTAAATTTCTTGAAAATGAAGTTGCTGTAATTTTCGTATCAGTTTTCTTGGCATTTGGGTTTTCGGTAAAATAAATATTTATTTTGGTAGTTAATTTTTTTTTAAAGTGTTGTAAGTCGGAAAATTGCCGGAAAATGACCGAGACCTTTTTTCCGGTAAATTTTCCGTTTTTTTCGGAAAAAATAAAAAAGGTTTCATTCCTTGATTAGTCTAATATATTGTTTGCAAATTTAAATAAAACGGCATTTTCGTCTCATTTTTTTCGAATATGAAAGTAAAACTAAACCTCTAGACTAGTTTAAACTGATTAACAATGTAACACTATTAATGTTTTGTAGTATGATTACTGATATTAGACATTTTATATCGGTAAAAGTTAAAAACATTAAAAACGTTAAAAAAGTAATTTATGTTTCAATTTTTTATTTTTCAGATTTGCGGAAAATTTTTTGCATTTTATTTTTCCGGAAAATTAACAACTTTTTTATGTACGTTTGATATCGTTATAATAAATTTTAAACTTGACGAACCAGTCCAAAACATATACTATTTAATTCCATTTTCATGTGGTGTGTTTGAATTTTTAAATAGGTTAATATTAGTTCAAATAACATTTTCAATTTGGACCTTTAATTATTTAAAAATTCTCGATATTTATAGCAAGTTTTAACACTTGTAAAAGACCATGTTTCGAAACGTTCTGGTTACAGACAATTTATATGAGCGTTACTCTATTCAATACAGGCCTACTAGAGTTTCCCTTTAATGATCTGTCACGCGTGCGTCACATTCTTGGAAAAGATTTAGATTATTTTTCATTTGGGAAATTGCTTTTTCGTTGTAACGATGGTAATTCGATCTTGCGTTGTGAAACACACAAATTCAGCGGGCTTCGGTGGAAATTACGTGCCTGAAATAAAAGCTTGTAATAATTAAATTGAGTTGTTTTCTCTCTCTAGTAAACGCTGTCTCCCCTTCATTTTATGATGCGTGGAATTTTGGGCAAACAAAACAGATCTGCTTATTCTAGAAACTAATATAACCAAGAGCGTTGCCTCAAAGGCTCTCATGCTCAAAGAGCCGGATATTCGAAGATAACCCGTACACTTTTCAAGAAATCAGAAATCCAGCCAGGATTTCATCAAAATACTAACATAATCTCGAAATCCGGCAAGAAATCCAGAAATCGGCAAGAAATCGAAAAATTGAAAAATTACGAAATCCGACGTGAAATCCGGAAATCCAACGAGAAATCCCGAAATCTGACGTAAAATCTTGAAAAACAGTGAAAAATCTCGAAATCCAATGAAAAATTCTGAAATACAGCGAGAAATCTCGAAATCCGACGAGAAATCTTAAAATCCAACGAGAAATGCGGAAATCGGACGAGAAATCTCAAAATCCAACGAGAAATGCGGAAATCGGACGAGAAATCTTAAAATCCAACGAGAAATGCGGAAATCGGACGAGAAATCTTAAAATCCAACGAGAAATCTTAAAATCCAACGAGAAATGCGGAAATCGGACGAGAAATCTCAAAATCCGACGAGAAATCTCAAAATCCGACGAGAAATCTTAAAATCCAACGAGAAATCTTAAAATCCAACGAGAAATGCGGAAATCGGACGAGAAATCTCAAAATCCGACGAGAAATCTTAAAATCCAACGAGAAATCTTAAAATCCAACGAGAAATGCGGAAATCGGACGAGAAATCTCAAAATCCAACGAGAAATCTTAAAATCCAACGAGAAATCTTAAAATCCAACGAGAAATGCGGAAATCGGACGAGAAATCTCAAAATCTGACGAGAAATCTTAAAATCCAACGAGAAATCTTAAACTCCAACGAGAAATGCGGAAATCGGACGAGAAATCTCAAAATCCGACGAGAAATCTCAAAATCCGACGAGAAATCTTAAAATCCAACGAGAAATGCGGAAATCGGACGAGAAATCTCGAAATCCGACTAGAAATGTTGAAATGATAATAATAATAATCAGCTAGGCTAATACCCAAGGCACTACTTTAGGCCCAAGTCATCTAGCGACTTATAATTCCTTAAACAGGTGACCGGGTTACAATGCGTAGGATGGTCGTGGCAGGCCCTTCTTGCCACGCGAGCCAACAGCTCCTTACACTAACTATTACCGTTAACCTCTACAAGTGACATCCGACGAGAAATCCCGGATTTCAAAATCCCGTACACATTTTTGGCGAATGTCCGACCCCTCGTCGAAGAGTAATAAGTTCCTCCCCCCAGACGTTTTCCGACGCCATTGTTTCTAAAATCTCTATTGTAGTGTCACACCGAAAGTCTATAATATTAATCCATAAGTATATGACACTTCATATGTTTCATATTATCAAAGCAAATTCTAAAGTGGGCTTTATAGAACGTTTGACTGTGTTTTGCTAGGGGGCGACTTTCGATATGTGATGTTGTAAATAACCCCCAAAGAGTCCCAATAAAGTATTTACTATATAGTGTTGTAAGTTGGAAAATTTTCCGTATTTTTCCGAAAAAAATAAAATAAGTTTTCATTCCAAGATTGTTTGAAAATTTAAATAAAGCAGAATTTTCGCCTCATTTTTTCGAATCTGAAAGTAAAACTAAACCTTTAGACTAGTTCAAACTGATTAACAATATAACACTATTAATGTTTTGTAGTATGTTTACTGATATTAGACATTTTAAATCGATAAAAAGTTTAAAACATTAAAAACCCTTAAAAAGTAATATATGTTTGAATTTTTAATTTTTCCGATTTGCGGAAAATTTTTCCGCGTTTTATTTTCCGGAAAATTAGCAACACTAGTATTTACCAAAGTGACATACTTACCGATAAATATTATATACCTATGTACCTGCTTGTTCCTCCCTCAAAATGGCGTACATTGTCAGAACTTCGGAGTGAAAAGTTCGACTATTAAGAGAAATACAGAGGTTAATACAGTCTTAATTTATGCATGAATCTGTTGATTTTACAAAATAGTAAAAAATATATATAAAGTAAATCATTCAAAGAAAAAAGAAATTTTATTTAATAATATATATACATATATTTATTATTATATTGGCAGGATATTATTTTGTCCAGTTTCATGCAATGCATTCAACCAAAAATCGCGTTTTTTTCGAACTGGCAGAATTTAAATTATCGGTTACATCCTACTAAAATATTATCGTGGTAACTTGGTTTCAAATTATATAATATTAATATTAATAATTAATAATATTATATAATATAATATTGGCTACATCTACAAAGCGTTTTATTTTTATTTTGATACCGTTTATTATACTTTACGTACATTTAAATATTACTTGAGCTTTTAAATTCATGTTAAATATATTATATTACCATAAAGTAACAACGATAAACCGCTAACTTACCTCACTACAACCCGATTTGAATTTATTTATACTTAAGCAGAATGGTCTACAACTAAATAAAAATTCTACCGCGAATCTGCTAATCTATTTGGCATTAATTAAAAACTATTTCATAATTAATAGATTTATTATTTTTAAATATCTCGAGTTATATTCCCTGAATATGTTAAGATTTTACGATGATTATTAAATTGAATTAAATGAAAATCGAACATTTCAGTGAATAAGATCAATTTATAACTAATATACTTCAATATATATATATGTAAAACAATTGATGGTAATTTCAAATAGTGTGATTTTAATCTATACTAAGTTTAAAATATCTTTTAAAAGTCATTCCCCGTGTTCAAGTGTGTTGCGTTTTAATTTCTTTTCAGACAAAATTATATTCTTAATGATAATACTAAATTCCGATCATATTTGGGTGTAACAAAGTGTCCTTGTATGAGGGAAGATAATTTCTGTTTAAAATTTAATTCCATCCATTTGACTTTAGGAAGAATATACTTTAATTTTATATACGTTGGCACTATGCATGTAAATAGCTTCCTAAATATATAACTAATACTACGCTCTGAGATTTGTTCTGGTTTGGGGTCATTTATAATCACGCCCACTTCAACTTTGCTAATTCAAAACGTAATTTTTTTTGATATTAACAGAATTTGAATTAAAGGAAGTCAATTTAAAAGCATCCTAACCGTGGTTAGTTATGGACCGAATGAACTGGTTCTACACCCTAAAACCATTTAAACATCAATTTGGACTGAGCAATACGTAGTTGGCGATATAAGCGTACAATTTTCATAAAATATCAACTAATTCTGTTTTTTTAAATGTTTTAAAAGTATTAAATTAAGTCCAAAGGTCCAAATTCTTTTAAAGCTTGAACGTGTAATGTTCAGCTTAGGTTGACCACAAACAGAATCGGGGTGGGACAGGTCGCTAATTTAATCGAAAGGTGAAGGTGAGGCGGGTCTGGAATGACACCCCAACCTGAAAATGTTCAAACAGAAGAGATTGACGAAGGTGATTCGGAAATTTTCGCTCAGGAAGTAATTGGTGAATAGATTGAAGGAGTTGGCCATCATGATGAAGATACGTTCCCGGAAGAGGTTGAGGTGGTCGGGCGCCACCAAATGGTTGGGTTCTTTGAAGAAGGACACCACGTTGGCCACGGAATCGGGGAAGTAACTGACCAGGAAGCGAGCGTAGATCGTGAAGGACACCACCACCATCAGACTAATTCGCCGACTGCTGAATTTCTCGGCGTCTTCCAGGTTGAAAAGACGGCATTTCTCCTTGTGGGTGGACACTAGCGTCTTCACCAGGACCGCCGTAGTCAGAGTGAGGATGACGCACGGAACGGTGGTGGCCAGGAGGAGGATGACCTTGCTGAAGGTCATGAGGAATCCGCCGCCCATCAGAGCCCAGTCGGACAGGACGGGCCGGAAGACGGATGAGGAGTAGTAGCTCTTGGTGCCTTGGTCGTAAGCGACGTACTTGACTTCTTGGGCGGTGAAAATGACCGAAGCGGGGACGGCAAGGATGACCGACAGGGAGAATACCATAGCCAAGGCCAAGTGACAACGGCTGCGACTGCACCAGTTGTAAGCCTTGGTGGGCCATTTGATTCCCACGAACCTCCAGAAGGTGACCAGGACGAGGGTCCAGTTGGAGATCAGGATGGACGCGATTTGAACGTAGGTGGTGGCCTTGAAGATGGCGACAGACTCGCGACTCAGGGCGAACTCCCTGACCGTCACCCTGACCAAGTCCGGGATGAAGGTCAAGTAGATGAAGAAGTTGGCGAACTCGACCGAGGCCAAGAGCGTGTAGATGGAGGAGGCCATCTGGGGTCTCGAGAAGACGATGCCCCCGACCAGACTGCCCAGAAGGCCGAAGAAGGTGAGGACGACTTGAAAGAGGACCGCGGCGTGCGTTCCCGTCACCGTCAAGTACTTCAAGTAATTGTCGGCCGATTCGCTATAGACCATGAACTGCTCCTCGTGCTCCGGGACGTCGGAGTGGGCCGGTTGCAGGATCAGGCGACTGGCCGCGATGACGGACGCCATTGACGGAACCCCTCTGACGCTGCTCTGGTTTAACAGGTAAACTGCCGTCGCCGACTCGTTCAGGGAGTTCTCGCTTTCGTTGAAAAAATTCATTTCGATCTTTTCCTAATTCCTTTGATTCGCTCTTCCTTCTAATTCCGCCTCTTAATTCTGAGTAATTTTACGATATGACCGGTCCAATCCAACCAAAGGAAATCTGAAATGTAATTGACGACTTTTAAAAATAATTTTGAGGGGTGAAAATATCTCTGTATGTTATGGTCAAAATGTCAAGTAAATAAGTAATAACTTGGCAACGGTTCCCAATTTGCATTAGTCGAAATTCCTCTAAACAAAAGAATTTAAACCAAATGACCTTAGTATTGATATTGTAACCTAACCTTCACTTTACACTAATATTAACCTAACCTTAACCTAATCTAACCTTAACTCAAACTAACTCTAACTTTAAACTAATCTTAATCAAACCTAATCTTAACCAAACCTAATCTTACCCTTAAACTAACATAATCTTAACCTAACCTTCACTTTACACTAATATTAACCTAACCTTAACCTAATCTAACCTTAACCCAACCTAACTCTAACTTTTAAACTAATCTTAACCAAACCTAATCTTACCCTAAAACAAACCTTAATCTAACCTTAACCTAACATTAACCTTAATCTAACCTACCCTTAACTTTAAACTAACCTAAACTTTAAACTAATCCTAACCAAACCTAACCTACCCTTAAACTAACCTTAATCTAACCTTAACCTAACATAAACCGTAATCTAACCAACCTTAACTTTAAGCTAACCTAGCCTACATTAATCAAAACAGCCTGAAAAACTAGGCCTAGCAATCAATTCGCGATTTTAATTGACCCCGGAAAAGAAACAAGATGACGTAACCCGCAAGCAATTAAATTGGTATTCATTGCTACGGTTAGTCGCTTCTAATTGTTTACCCAAGACGTTCAGTGGTAGTGTCGCGCGTGCAAAGAAAAGGTCATTTCAAATTTGGTCAGTTTAATACGTTTTTAAACGATATTGTGTGTTTCATTTTGTCCTAACAAGAATGTAATTTTTTATTCTGACTAGGTAGAGACGATCGGCGGGGGGAAAGACGAGAGGGGGAAGGAAAAACGTCACAGGCGTGCACTTCAATCGCACGGAAACGAATGAGATAAGATTTTTTAGGTGGAAGGAGATTACTGTAAGAACGAAAAGGGGAATTGGGAGCCAAGCTAAAAATCTTCTCTAAATATAATATAAAAAAGATTTAATTTTAAACTCTTTCTTTTTACAAAATTATTAATTAATAAAATAAAATTGAGAGTGAAATTATGAAAGTTAGATTACTAACATTCTAATTTGTAATTCTCTTTTATTTATTAATTTTTCAAGATTGGAAAATTTATTGAAACAAATTAAACATTTTAAAAACGGCGATATTTATATTAAATTATATTGTATATCAAACTTAATCACGCCATCTTAAGGGTAAGAATATTGTGAAAAAAATAAATACTCAAAAGACGATTGAAATATGGTATCAAACGGGGTGAAGCTTGGTGTAAATGCTAATTAAAAAGGTTATTGTGGCAATAACCGATAATTTTAGTTTAAATGCCCGAAACTGACCTTATAATTACATCGTATATTCAACTACAACCTAGTTTCAAAAATCTTTAATTGGTCGTTATACGCGCTAGTAACCATAATCAAGTACCGTCTACAGAATGAAATTTATATTATTTTTAAAATACCGAACAAACCTTTGAAAAAAAGCCAAGCGCTTTTTCCAATATTTTTTTGCCTGATTAATATTTGCCTAATATTCGTAGAATCGTTCAAAGCTTTTACCCCACGCACTCGTCTACCGCTACTCCGTAAACGTGAGCGAACCTTACTTGAAACGGCGAGCTGATAATAACCGCTTTCGCTACGACTGATAAAAGTTAAGAAGTTTCGCTACACGTAAAGAACCCAGAATCCTTAATATTGATCTGGCTGAAAAGAGCGCGCATCCTCCCAATTGCAATAGCCCATATTTTGAATGATACTACGAGACTAGCCGACTAAGATTATCTTAAAACAACCACGCGCTTAAATAACTTTACAATCTTAGCCGTAAATATTTAGGTTTACGATTTCGTAAATATTGGTTGAGGAAAAACGGGCTTACCTGAGTAGCGTCGCTGTTTGCGGGCAGAGCTTGCATTCGCGGGGTTTCCGCCATCACAGGGTTTTGCCTCCTTCGTTCGTTCGATCAATAGCGCCTAGAGGTCGCTCTGTGCCCGCTATTTCATTCCCCCCTTTCTTCCTTGCCCTCCGCCTTTTCTCGGGTAATTATTGTCGCCGGAATTACCTCAAAGATGTTTAATCTTTGAGATCAGGAGCGCGTCTTTTCACCGCCCAAGAATATCGCGTCGTGAAATACGTCATACCAAGAATGGATTTATTTCTACCATGCATAAATGCATTAAAGGTAGCAATAGATCCATTCTTGGTAGATATAAATCCATTCTTGGTAGAAATAAATTCATTCTTGGTAGAAATAAATCCATTCTTGGATTCTAAATTTTATTTCCAAACCTCATTGGTATATTTACTTTTATCGTGAACACGCTGTATAAAACAAAATGTGACATTCACGATTGTAACTAAATTCTCTAAATAAATAAGGAGTCCACTACCAACGGCTTACATTCAATACTAACAAACGGGTTACTCGAAATTGGCCGTATAATGCAACGATTGAGGTGAACGGTAATGGTGAGTGTAGGGAGCTGTTGGTTTCCGTGGTATGATGGGCTGGCTACCACCCTCCTACGCATTGTAACCGGGAAACCTATACTAAATTCATCAAAAGTCGCTAGAGGACTTGAGGTTAAGGTGGTGCTTCATTATTATTATTATGAAAATACGGTTATCATCCTTTCTAGAGCAGCTTTAAAAGGATCAAGGGGTGCTAAACGTAAGTGGTGTTTAGATCAAAAAGGGGCGCGCAGCTTAAATCACACCGAAATCAAATCCAGGTTAATTCTTGGAGTAAAGGCTAGTTCCCACTTGGCGAATTTTCGAGACGAATAAAATTTTCACGCAATGAAAAAAGACGCGATTTTTCGGTCGCTGGGGAAGCGGTTCTCACTTTAGCGCGAAAATTTAAAAACGCTGAAACAACTCGTGCGGGTTTTTAGTAATGTTTCAGGCCTAACATAAGACATCAGTTCAAAATGAACCAAATGGATGTTCCTGTTGATAATTTCAATAAATAAACGATTCTATTCGTGAGATAATTACCTTTACTTCAGTATCTTGGTCAAGTTGGCTGAGCCGCTTTTCTAAAGACCTAGGCTTAATAAGTGACGGTAGGGAACAGTATAGATCGAGGGAACGCGTTTTCTGATTGGCTGAAGCTTTTTATCGCCAAAGTGTGAACGTCAAAAAATAGAACATTTGCTAGATACCACGGAGACGCGACTTTAGCGGCGAATTTGAAAATTGTTTTTTTCGCTAAGTGGGAACTAGGCTTTTTTTTTTTAGATACACACACATCGGTGTCGACCCGAGGCCTTAGACACCAGCACACACACAATAACTGATTAATCAGGGCGAGATATGTGTAACGGCCACGCCAACGGGGGGATACGTGGGGACAGGGGTGGGGACACCCTTGGCGGAAGTATTCCGACCACCCGTTAGGGGATTGGTGGTCGTCCTCACACGGCCATCCACAAACTATGCCTCCCGGACGCCTGGGATTAGAGGAGTGAGCCACTACTCCCGGCTGGGAACTAGGCTTAATAGTGTAGTTTCTAAATTTACATCGTCTGACAGAGTATTATGGCTGTTTAATTTGGGCAACGATGTGTTGTAAACTTAGGTTTTTGATGAAATTCGTGAACATTAACAAGTTGGCAAGCCAAAATATACCTCTCCTCGGTAGAATTGTCCCTAGTGGTATTAATTTCTCGAGATAACCCTTAAAGATATATCTCCGCAATTTAGAGTTATTTGTTACAAATATTAACCCATTTCTATCCCGCCCGGTATAAAATTTTAATTATAATTAAAATAATTGAGACGAAACGACCAATTTTAATTTATTCAGAATATCATAAGTTAAGTAGTTACAACAGTAAGTTAGACGTACTATAACAATGCACAATTGAATTAAACCCTTTTACAGAACAAGTTTATCAGTTAAATATAATACGAAGCAAATTTTAATGAAAGAAATATCTACAGAGGCTTTTTGGAATTACTCGCTTACGAAATACTTGCCGCATCTTTAACGCTCATTTTATTTCAACACTCGCCCTTGATGAAGATACCGTAGATATCTGGTAGTGGACGACTCGTTCACTTCCTGTTGACGTTGTGACGCATACCACATGAAAAAGACCAATGCCGTCCAATTTCCAATATCATATAACGACTCGCACACCCAAGAAATCATTGACTGCGTTAGAAATCGTAGATATCCAAATATCCACACCAAATGTATTTACAAGAAGCAAAAACCTTACCATCAACAAAGCACAGAGAGCCACTTGACTAACCGCCACCTCTTAAAGCAATTAACGTTAAATTATCTCCTTTGAATTAACAGAACTATATATAGGTCGTTAAGAAAGTGGACCACCCACAGGGTCTACCCTTTAACCCTCTAATCTCGGCTGACTGCGCTAAAACAAGATTTAACCTTTAAAAAATACCAGATTAGGCCTTCATAAATTCATTAATAAAAAAAGACTTTATTACCTATTAAGCTTACGATGCCTGTCTTAATTTCAGTCAATCTAAGCAGCTATCGGTGGTTCTGTGGTAGAGCGCTCGACTGCCAAGCCGAATGGTCTGGGTTCGAAACTTGGGTGGCGCATTTGTTTTTAATCAATAGAGAAACGCTAAATTAGAATTTCTTCGATGCAATAATTTCAATTTCAATTCTATTTCAATTAAACCAAAATTTCGTACTCTATTAAATACGCTTCCGATAAAGCTGAAGGTCTAATTTTCAATAAGGCGTAACAAGTGTCGGTGGTTCTGTGGTAGAACGTCCGCCTGTCAATCAGGAGGTCTCGGGTTCAAATCCCGCCCGATGCGATCGCAAATTGATACTAAGACGAATACCGTGTACAACTGGTGGAAACCCTGCCATTGGACGTTGAGAGGTAGCATTACACTCAGCACTCGGTCCGTCCCAAAGTCATTAAGAAGAAGTTGGAGAGAAAACGCCCATATAAACACAACAAACTCAACATGAACATCCATCAGAACACAAACACAACAAATTCAACACTCACAACCTACGCATAAACATTACAAAAACGTAATACACCAAACCGTCACGACGGTGAGCGAAAAAACACCATCCAACCAAACCGCAAATGCATCCGTTAACGCTCACCGTCACACGGTGGTTTTGCCAACCCTTTGAGAAACTGCGTACGCAGGGATTACACTTTGCACCGAAAATACGAACGCGTTCGCAGTCCTGACAGACAGACACACCCACAGACCCACCCACAGACCCACCCACAGACCCACAGACAGACACGGTCGTTGTATAACCCCTCCTAGGGGACTTTGTCCCCTCGGAGAGGTAAAAAGTATCTCGAGCTTGGGAAGATACATGTTTCAGTTCAATGACTTTGAATCGTATGATGTAGATTATAATCTTTTTAATAAAGAATATAAAATATGAATTTTCAGTTTTTTATTTCCATAAAATACATAATTCCTTACCAATCCATATTGGTTAGAGATATCGTAAGATCTTTCAAACCTTTAAAAAAAATTCGTTGCCAAAATAAAATTATTCTGGTCCCGTACTATCCTTCGATGACATCCCTGAATTTTTGCACCATGAAGAAATAAACCAAGAAGGTCAAAAAATCGATGACCAGAATCATCAGGCAATAGAGGTAGATAACCAGCATGGCGAATTCCTCTCTTTCCACCCTCAACCGAGTCTCCGTGTCCTACATCAGGATGCCGGAAGTGACTCACAGCGGAAGGTAGGGCACGAAGAACAAGATCAAAATGAACAAAACCATCCAAGTAGTCTTCTTAGCCCGCGTGGTCTCGATTCGATAGTCACTGCCAGGTAAAGACGTCAAACTGGATCGCGTCTCGCCGGCCATGTACAGGTTACGAATTAGAAGCAACGACAAAGAAGCTTGGCACCAGCAATTCACACCGACACCCAGGCTGATGAAACCAAAGTAGATTTGATCCATCAAGACATTGGGCGTCCATAATCCGGGTCTCGGCTTCGAGTTGGAAGTCGCTAAGGTGTATATAGAAGCCGTGAAAGTGGGGTTCACAACGGGGTCAAATAGCCGAAGGTTGACGCGGACGGGATGGTCATTAAGATGGCCATTATCGTTTCGACAGCGATGGCCCTTCTGGCGGTGCTATGGGTGCAATTCCCTTAAGCGTATAACGGATAGGAAACGGCCAAGTACCTCCAAGTACCGATAACCACCGTCATCCAGACAGAGTAAAGCAGGAGGGCCAGTTCCAAAATGTAATTGGCCAAAATAGAGGACGCAGAGGAAGTAACTGACGTGGTAATTCCTGAAGAAATAGTTGATGATGACCGGAACGTATGTTAGAAGCAAGAAATGGTTACCAATTTCGAAGAACAGGAGTAAGATGTTGATGGGGGACGTCGTGGACGGGTGGCGGAAGATGCTGATGCTGATAGAGTTGCCCAAGAAGCCCAACACACCCAAGACAAGATCACGACGACACTCTGAATCTCCTTCTCGCTTTCAAAGATGTTCATCTTCGCCCCACGATGTCCAAAAGAACCACAATTCTTTCTCTGCTCGACTCTGACGATTGAAGTTTACTTAAGACTCTTCCTAGAACTAATTTTAATATCGAATTAATTAGAACAGGTGTTTCTTCACAAGATTCCGTGTTATATTATTAAAACAAAATGTAATTCCATCTAATGGGTCAATAAATCGCAATAAAAAATATAGGAGTTAACCCGAATCTAGAGGTTTAATTGAAGGTTTAATTAATTAATGGCTTAAAAATGTTTCATTATGTATTATTGTAATTTTATTAGGTTTTAGTTTAAATTTTTTAAATAAGTAATGTAACTTCTAAGTTAAGGACAGACAGCGATATTCGTTGCATGAGGCGTTTAATATTTCGAGTAGCCTTATCGAATTTCGGGATGGATGGACTGATGAATCGTAACCCTCAGGCTGTCACAGAAACTACGCAACGTACTTGATTCGAAATGGACAAGGCTAGGCTGGATACGTTAAAGAGTTGCAAAGCTTACGCCCTCCTTCACTCGGGAGTTGTACAGGCCTCGTATTAATTACTTACCACTTTCGACATTATCACTATTTACGAATGACAGCCCCTCCGAATGTGGTACTCTGCAACAAGAGTGTTGACAGATAAAGTCAACGCTTCAACGAAACTTAACGCTTAATTACATTACTAACCTACATGTAAATTCATATTTAAAATGTATCAAAATAATAAAATACCTAATTTTAATAAAATATATTTTTTTAAATATGACCAGACAGTAGTTGTACGTTACGGTTTGTATAGTTACTACTATCAATATCCATTTCAATGAATAGAAAAAATATATATATAAAATCTTTCCATTTCGATGTTGGTAGTTTAATTTGTCTTTTACACAAATATTGCACTTAAGTGTTCACTGTCATAGATACGTCCTTCACCGAACTACTGAGTGATTACATCGGCAAAATGTATTTCTTTATTTGGTCATTTTTTATCGAGACGGCAGAAAAATGCGGTACAGAGCTTCGCGAAATCGTTCACTCATGACGTAGTAAACAAATAACGCGCTGGCGTTGCACAGCAGTATGTTGATTCTGCTGAATACGATTTCATAGAAGGTCAAACTGAGCCAGGAAAAGGTCACAATTGACTTAGGAAATGATTTGTCTTTCCGTCTGGTATATACCAATCAGGAATGGGAATTTCGGGAATAGGCGGAAATCATAATAAATAATAATAATAATAATCAGCTAGGCTAATACCCAAGGCACCACCTTAGGCCTAAGTCATCAAGCGACTTTTGAAGCCTTTAATTCAAATCTCTTCGACCAAATTCACCTGGATATTTTCGACTTGATAAAGCAATTTTTAAAACTCGTAAGATCTACGAATTTCCATCTAAAGACCATTACTTGACCAGGAATGTCCTACGTACTATTTGAAGTTCGCTAGATGATTGCCTTAAATAAATTGCCATACAATTTCGTTCGATCAGTGGCGGCGTAAGGGGGGGCGAGGGGGGCGGTCCGCCCCTGGTATCAGGGTAGCCAGGGGTGCCATCGGAGAAGCTCGAGGTGGGGGGGGGGGGTGCAAAACAGAACGATTAAACTTGAAGAAGACGGACCCGTGAAAACTTCTGCATGGTCCTGGGGGGTGTCACAAACACTGCCGCCACCCCGGGGACCCAGCCTTCTTAAGCCGCCACTGCGTTCGATGGTTTAGAAATTCTTATTTTCTGATTGGATGGTATAAAATTCTTCATTTAATTTATTTCAATTTCTTTTTTTATTCTTATATGACTGGTTTATTATTGTTTAAAATGTTTTCTCTTAACTTAAATTAAGTTCACTCTTTATTATTATTTATTTAATATATGTTTGTAAATGTCCTGGTAACGACCCAAAACAGGCTTTGCCTCTGTGGTTGCCTGCTAAGTGATTGCGATATAAATATTATAATTCTTAGAGCCAGAGGTGGTTATTTTGAACAATTACTTTAAAAGTGTGAACTAAGAAATGCCTTTGCGTCTTTAATTTGAATAATTAATAAATTTGTGCCAAATATCTGATTGAAAACTATTTTTAACTTTATTTGCAATAGTATCAATATTTTGAAATAGCTAGGATTCATTGTCAAACTTATCCCACTTCTAAAAGCTCGTTAATGAACTTTTGTCATTTGTTATAAATCCTCTCACTTCACCGATAAAAAACAACTGATGATTTTATACAAACCATTTGGTTTTAGATGTTTTATTTGGGAGCCCATTTTCCTGAAACAAGCACTTAAGGAAACATGTGCATTAGACATTCTCTATACTCATAGGACCTCGCCTAGGACCCGTAGGACACGTCCCTGAATTTTAACATAATTACCGGTAACACCCTGTGTAAGTTTACTTGGCTTTTTTGAAAGTCCTTTATTATATATATTCTAATCCTCCCCTCGGCACAAGAGCTTAATTAGAGGGGGAAGGAAAACCGACACGAGCGTGAACTTCTATCGCGTCGAAAGACGTCGCAAAATATTGATACTATTGCAAATAAAGTTAAAAATAGTTTTCAATCAGATATTTGGCACAAATTTATTAATTATTCAAATTAAAGATGCAAAGGCATTTCTTAGTTCACACTTTTAAAGTAATTGTTCAAAATAACCACCTCTGGCTCTAATAATTATAATATTTATATCGCAATCACTTAGCAGGCAACCACAGAGGCAAAGCCTGTTTTGGGTCGTTAAGAGAAAACATTTTAAACAATAATAAACCAATCATATAATAATAGCTTTATGGAACCAATGAAAGACCGGGCTGATTGGATTTTTTCAGGGGTGAGGAGCTTAGCCTTCGAGCATGAGTGGGATTTGGATCGGTGTTAAAAATCGTTTCAACATAGTCACTCTCACGAAGTATAAATATAGTTGTATATACAGGATGTTTCAAAAGGTTATGCAAAAGTTTGAAGGAGTTGTAGGGGGTGAGTTGAGAAATGTGCCTGTTTTTTAAGATTTTCCTACGATGAGTTAAAAAAGCGCCAGTGAACTTCAAAACGTGGCCTACTAACCCCTGGAAGTAGGCTGCAACAGACGCCAAACCAAGCAGCAGGGACTTTAAATACAGTTTAAGTTACCTTTTACGTTGGCTACCTCGATTTGTTAAATCCTTTTTTACCTATCACACGAACCCAAACCTTAATGTTCGCATTTCCATGCTGCTTGGTTTTGCGCTTGTTGCAGCCTACTTCCAGGGGCTAGTAGGTGAAACATCCTGTATAAAAACTTGTAGAGTTTACGGTAATAGTTATAGTGTAGGGAGCTGTTGGTTCGGGGGGCATGAAGGGCTTGCCACCACCCTCTTAGGCATTGTAACCCGGCCACTTGTTTAAAGCCATTAAAAGTCGCTGTATGACTTGGTCTTATGATGGTGTCTTGGCTATTAGTCTAGCTGATTATTACTTATTATATGTTCTTGATTTGATAGTACCCCGAGGAAGTTTCCCCCCGAAGAACCAGTAGGGAAATAACTTGTAAACTCAACACAGAAAGAGTTGTTCCAAGTTTTTACGAGTTGCAAAGCGTTAGCGTACGCCCTCCTTCACTCGGGAGTTGTTCAGGCCTCGTATTAATTACTTACCACTTTCGACATTATCACTGTTGGCAAATGACCGCCTATCCGAATGTGGCACTCTGGGACAAGAGTGTCGACAGATAAAGTCAACGCTTCAACGACACATAAACGCTTAATTAAACTACTAACCTAAATTCATATTTAAAATGTATCAAAATAATAAAATATCGGATTATTTTAAATATTTATTTTTAAATATGACCAGGCAGGAGTTGCATAGTTATTACTATAAAATATCCATTTAATTTAATGAAAAAAAATAATTATAAAGTCTAGCCTTTTCGTTTCTTATTTGTTTTTATATATGAACAGACTCGAGTTGTACGTTACGGTTTGCATAGTTACTACTATAAAATATCCATTTGAATTAATGAAAAATGAATAAAATATAAAGTATATACTTTTCGATTAAGTTGTCTTTTAGCGAAATATTTCCACTTAAGTGCTCACTTGAATGCATACCTCCTTCACCGAATTGGACGTTCTTTTGGGAACACCGAATGTTGGCATCGGCAAAATGTATTTCTTTATTTGGTCATTTTTGAATCGAGACGGCCGAAGAATGCGGTACAGAGCTTCGCGAAATCGTTCACTCATGACGTAGTTAATGAAGAACGTGCTGGCGTTGCACAGCAGTATGTTGATTCTGCTGAATACGATTTCATAGAAGGTCGATTTGTGCCAGGCGGAAGTATCGGACTATGTCAGGATGCGAATACCGCAAACCAAGTCAGGTAGGTAGGCGAAGAAATACAAGACCACCAACAGGATAGATAAGATGGTCAATCGGATCTCCTTGACCGAATGAGACTCGGATTGTCGATAACCAGGGATGGACTCATGGTCGGAGGAGCTGGGTGTATTATTGGTCATGCGTTGCCGCTTCTTCTTGGCCTCCCACAGACAAACCAGCAAGAGGACCGTGATGATGGCCAGGAAGATGACGGGGATTACGGTGGTCAGTATGACTAACCCTTTGGCCACCGACTTCAAACTGGGATGGTTACCACTGAGTTGCCTCTGTACGCCACGGTAAAAGGTGATTAATTTGGAATACTCTTCAGTGGTATTCTCATTGTAGGTGACGTTCATTGTTACTTCCCGTTTGAAACTAAACAAGAGGGCTTGAGGAGACGCCACGAGCACAGCCAATACCACGACTGCCATTATGGCCAGTTTGGTACGGAAGCCATTGCACCATTTCTTGACGTTCAACGGATACTTAATGGCTATAAACCTCCACAGACCAACGAGGACTGTCAGCCAGTTGGACACGCCAACGATGGTCGTTTCAATAAAGGGGAAAATCGCGTCCAGAATGAATCCGGAGTTAAATAGCCCGAAATCTCCGTTGAAGTGACGGATCAAGTCCGGAACGAAAGTGGCGAATAAGAATATGTTGATCACTTCCAGACTGACCAGAAGCAAACTGAAAAAGATGTCGACACATTAGACAAGACACTTTATACTTTAGTTGTCTCTAGCGATCCGACACTGAAACATTATTTGATATTGTTTGTATAGTTCAAATTTTACAAATTTCGTTGGCTAGATTTCAGAATCTGATTAGTCGAATAAAGAGGAGGGGTCACGTTAAATTCAGGTCAAATTGGTCAACTTATACTGTGACCCTTTAACCTCCAAAGCGTTCTTTATTGAAGACATTAACAATTTTTTGGACTAAATCCCCAAAAAAGCACTAAGCAGCACTTAAGAAATATATTTATTACGATATTCGATTGTGAATAAAAATTAAGGGTACATCTCGTGAAATTTGAATTTTATGTAGGTTCCTATGTTTCGCGTGTAAATGTGGGCTTTGATATTCGCACCATGTCGCCTTCACTATGTCGCCCTTTTACCGTCATCAAGCCTGATCAAAGATGGTGATTTTGGTTTCTGCTTTCTAATTTTTGAGACTAAAGGGACGAAGGTTTATAGGCAGACTTCAAATATGATTTTCTCATTTATCGATGAGTTGTAAACCCCTTGTCCACAGTGAACAAATGAGATATCAATGTTGTGTTAATATTTCCTCAATAAAAATATATTTTATTTACTTAATTCACCTTAAACTATACACAAAAAACTAGGCGCTGACTGGCGAACTAGAAAATAACAAATTAAATGGTACTTTTCTTCCTGTATACTGCCATAATAGACTTATCTTGTACAAAAGCCCGTCTTTATCCATTTTGTCTATAGACTCGAGTGATAAAATTTAAAAATTGGTTTTAATGCAGCAGTTTGAAAGATTAAAGCTAGCCGTTGCCTACGCAAAAGGATCCAGATACGGGAGACGCTTGTGGTCAGAATTGTCAAACTAAAATGTCAAAAATATATTTAAGAAATTTCCGAAGGGCTAACCACTCTTAGAAAGTCTGTACACCGGACTACGCTTAGATTAGCACTGCCAAAGGCAGGGACTTCAAAGATTACGCGTAATCTCATTAGTACAGTCAAAGGTACGGCTCTGTACACCGATTACGCGGGGTGATCAGCCCCTCGGAAATTTCCCTTGCACGGGCTTTCATAATAACGTAGGCAACGGATAAACATTAAAATCCGATATCCTACTACAGATGTAAAATTAATATTTTGGTCCCCTTTACTACCTTTGTACCTTACGTTCAACTTTTATTCAAATCGGTGACCGTTAACTACGCCTACTACGATGATAAACATTTCGTAAAACGCATAATTTTAACAAATCATGATTACCTTATCGGCGATTTCATGAAGGGTCTGGTGTAGACTATGACGCTAAGGATGTTGCCCGAGCATCCGATGATCAGGAGCAAGATGAAGATCCATGCTGGGATCAAGGCGAAATGCGTGTTAGACGTGTTATGGAAAGGCCCTGTTCCACCTTGTTCCGTCTCATTCGCCAGTAGATTGGGATAATCCATATTTATCTCCATAATATACCTGCAAGTAATATGATCTAATTTTACGATATTTCCTTTATATAGATAGATCCGGGAAAACGCTTTTATACCATTTAAAGAAATAAAATTCTTATAATCAGCCATAGGCCAATACCCAATGCACCACCATGGGCCTAAGTCATCTAACGACTTTTAAAGCCATTAAATCAGGTGGTCGGGTCACAATGCGTAGGAGGTTGGTGGCAAGCACTTCATGCCACGCGAGCCAACAGCTCCCTACACTCACTATTATCGTTAACCTCAACAAGTTTATATGGAAAGGGGAAACCAATTTAACAAGAGGGGAGATAACTTACAAACTCAACGCAGAAAGAGTTGTTCCGAGTTTTCACCCCACCGTGAAAATACCACGGGGATGGGTAGGGATCAGGTTTATATTTCATTTTCCGTTAGGGAATGGATGGAAATGGTCATAATTGACTTGGGAAATGATTTGAATTGGACTTTCCCTCTGGTACTAATACCATGAATCAGGAATGGAAATTTCGGGAATATGTGGGAAAATAGAAAGGGAATGGTTGGAAGATAAATATTTGAACGGAAATGTGATGTCACGTTTCTTCTTCAAATGCAGAAGATTCTTATAACATTTCCGTTAAATTATACCAATATAAACTTACCTTTTTGGGTATTCTTATCACTATATGGGCGTTGTGTTCCTTCGAACAGCAGTAGATGTTATGACGTCTAAATTAAACGGATCTTTCACCATTTTCAGATTACCTCGAAACTAACATTTCCTCGGTCTCTGAATTCCATCTGGATCTTTCATAGGTGTTCCGAAAATATAATATCGACAAATGCATGAATAAAAGAGATAATTCTTTGGACGCGCGCTCTTGACATATAAGTAGATTGTGGCTCGCGAGTTCTTCGTTGAAAATGAACAGAGAAGCGCGCGCTCAAATACTTTAACCATACGACAGAAAGCAATCACCTATTGCATCATCATCCGTTAATACATCGTTGCGCAATCCGGGAAGCTTTCAAAAAATATTCAGCTATGTCTTTTAATCCATTGCATCACTTGAAAACTGGTTTTCGGACCACTGAGGTTAAATACTTCAAGGTTATTTCCGTCGCCCAAATACGGGTTATATTGTAAAATAAGTGATTGCGCGATGAATCTTAAGTATAAATGATAATTCAAAATTAAATGTAATTCAATTAATTTCTAAAATAAATAAATATAATTGTAATTAAACTAGTAAAACCCTAAACCTTAGAAATGTGTAACTTAATTATTTTATAATTGTGAAACTCGAAGCAAAAAATTATTTGTATGTATGTATTGTATTTGAATCTTTTCGACGCACTCTGGACATTCTCAAAAAATTCCGCGCCTCAGGAAAATCCGGGAAACGAGCGCGTCAGTAGTATTCCATGAAATATTGGCGCTCGTTTCCTCCCCCGCATTGTTAAAGGATTAACCGAGCTTTTTTCGAGGGTTCAGGGAGCGGAGATGAGCAGAATAAAACTTTTTCTCAACCGTATAAGGTTAAAATAAGCCTTGAAAAAACAAACGTAACGTGGTATTCTTTTCTGACCTAAAACTTAGGAACTAGAGAAGGCGCGTAGTATATTAGAGTAAAATAATTTCCCTTAACTTGTTTCAGTCAGAGTTAAGTGATAGACTCAAAATTAGCTCTCCCATAGTAGAATTAGAGAAGGGCAAAAAAACCCCTTTTCTTCATGTATAACGTTCAAATTTTATTTACGAAATGTAACGTTAGAAGGAACCACCTATGGACTGCAATGCAAAGGATCATTTTTCCATCCTTCAAATTTTATTTGACGGAATTTGGAAATTTTTGCGACACAGTGTATAATACTATCTAATCAAGAATGTAGTTATTTAAAATTTGGGAAAACAAAATGAAATCAACGCGGTATCTCGTTGATTGTCTAAAAATAATAGTTTCGTTAATTTTACGGAAAAATAAAATACGGAAAATTTTCGCAAATCGGAAAAATTAAAAATTGAAGGATTTTTAATGTTTTGAACTTTTTATCGATATAAAATGTCTAATATCAGTAAACATACTAAAAAACATTAATGGTGTTACATTGTTAACCAGTTTTAACTAGTCTAGAGGTTTAGTTTTACTTTTATATTACAAAAAATGAACCGAAAATGCCGCTTTATTTAAATTTGCAAATTAAATTTTAGACTAATCATGGAATAAAAACTTTTTTATTTTTTTCGAAAAATACTGAAAATTTTCCGAGGAATATTTTACGACTTACAACACAAAAAAATAACATCTTCTGAACGTGATATTATAGTCAATCTCCCGAAGTATAAAAATACATTCATGATATAATAGAAAATATACAGGGTGTTTCAGAAGGTTATGCAAAACAATTATGGAGTTGTAGGGGGTTAGTTGAGAAGTATGTCTGTTTTTTCTCCATTTTCCTACGATGAGTGAAAAGAGCGTCAGAGAGCTTCAAAGTGTGGCCTACTAGCCCCTGGAAGTAGGCTGCAACAAGCGCAAAACCAAGTAGCAGGGACTTTAAATACTGTTTAAATTTACTTTTTTACGCTGGTTACCTCGATTTGTTTACCAAGTCCTTTTTTACCTATCACACGAACCCAAACCTTTATGTTCTCATTTCCCTGCTGCTTGGTTTTGCGCTTTTGCAGCCTACTTCCAGGGGCTAGTAGGCCCCCACTTTTAACTCATCGTATGAAAATGGAAAAAAGCAGGCATACTTCTCAACTCACCCCCTACAACTCCTTCAAATTTTTGCAATAACATTTTGAAACACCCTGTATAATAAAGAATGTATAATAAAGGACTTTAAAATACCTTATACAGGTGTTACGGCTATGTCCGTAAAAAATTCAACGGCGTGTTCTGTGGGTACCATGAGTAGAGAATATCTAATGAACATGGGTCTAGAGCATAGCACAGATTTTATTTCGGTCGGCGGTGGCATTTGGCGAAAACACCTGGCAGCGTGAAGGGGACAAAATGTGTTTCCCTCTTTTAAAAATATTTAAAAAAAAATCCAAAATGTTTTTTAAAGAAAAATAAATAAGTTACGTAGGAATACTCAAAAAATTTCGGAGATGGGAACAAAATTTATCGGCGGCGGCGTCGGCGTCGCGACATAAAGTAAATGACTCGGCGGCGGCGGCTCGGCGCCAGATAAAATAATAATAATAACCAACTAGGCTAATACCCAAGGCACCACCTTAGGCCTAAGTCATCAAGCGACTTTTGAAGCCCTTAATTCAGGGGGCCGGGTTACAATGCGTAGGAAGGTGGTGGCAAGCCCTGCATGCCACGAGATCGAGCCAACAGCTCCCTACACTAACTATTACCGTTAACCTCAACAAGTTTTTATGGAAGGGGAAACCGAAGAACTCGGGGGAAAAACCCTGAAAGCAGTGGGGAGAGAACTTGCAGCCCCTAAGATGGCGGCGAAAATTCAAACCCAAACACCTGGCGTTATTTTTCGTTTCAACTTTTTGGGCCAAAAGCTATTTTTTCAAGACAAAAAAGGTACGTGTTAGTATATTGAACGTCTTGTTAATCTTATGATACGGGGCCATATTTGGAAAAGCTTGGCCGTTCCCCTTTAATTTACATAACAATCACCAATTGAGCCAAAGCAACCCTCACACAAACGAGTTTTAGATCTCACCAACATCAGTTCAGCCTAGTCATCTGGTTTTGGCATTTTTGGTGATCATTTAGATGGACCTTATTTTCTAGCACTCAGGCTAAATGTTGAGGCATTCCCGAGTTACTCGCATACCTGCCGTTAGAAACCAGACAGTGCATACTGAATTTTGCACGACGGAGTTCAAGCTCGTTTTATTCGAAAAGTTAGAGCTCATCTGGATACAACGTTTCATTTGAGGTGGATTGGGCGATACGGAGCAACAGAGTGGCCCGTCAGACCTCCAAATTTCATCCCACTCGATATTTTACTCTGGGGCTATCTGAAGGATGTAGGACTTGCGACAAAGCATAATTGAAGGTTTGTAAGACTATTCGTAACACGCGTGAAATTT
Source organism: Leiobunum rupestre (assembly GCF_980474605.1). Lineage (NCBI taxonomy): Eukaryota > Metazoa > Arthropoda > Arachnida > Opiliones > Sclerosomatidae > Leiobunum > Leiobunum rupestre. The sequence continues at coordinate 58,707,262 of NC_143386.1, forward strand.
TTAAACGAGTTTGTGAATCATAATAATAATAATAATCAGCAAAGCTAATATCCAAAAACACACACCTTAGGCCCAAGTCATCTAGTGACTTATAATGCCTTTAACCAGGTGGCCGGGTTACAATGCGTAGGAGGGTGGTGGAGAGCTCTTCATGCCACGCGAGCCAACAGCCCCCTACACTAACGTGTAGCGACCGAGGTGGTCATTTTGAACAATTCTTGTAAACTAACAAGGAGACTACCCGAGGTGTTACACACCGATTTTGTTCAAACTCGGGGGATTGGTAGACCTTCATGTAACTTGAAAAATCCTAAAGGGATTTTACTCAATGGGCAACGGGTTTGCCATGGCAACGAAAAATGTTTTTGACAACATAAAATAACATGGGATTTTGACCGATTTTCCTGTGAAATTTTTTTTAAAAATTGATAAAAATGTGAACAATTTTGATTTTTTTCGTCAATTTTTATCAATTTTTTTTATAATTTTGGTATTTTAATTTTTTTTCAATTTTGTAAAATGGAATCGGTCAAAATCGCATGTTATTTTCAATGGGAAAATTTCCATTTTAAGTTGTCAAAAACATTTTTCGTTGCCATGGCAAAACCGTTGCCCATTGAATAAAATCCCTTTAGGATTTTTCAAGTTACATGAAGGTCTACCAATACCCCGATTTTAAACAAAATCGGTGTGCAAGAAATGCCTTTGTATTTTAATTTTAATAATTCAAAACATATGTGCTGAGTATCTGACAAAATTCTAACTTTAACTTTATTTGGAAACGTATCGATACTTTGTAATAGCCTGGATTCATTGTCAGACTTATCTTAGTTCTAAGAGCTAATTAATCACCTTTTTCAGTTTTTATTCATTTTCTAGCTTCACCGATAAAAAACCCCTGATTCTTGTATACAAAAACAAATTGGTTTTAGAAGTTTTTTTGGGAGCTAATACCTTTGAAAGGAAGAACTTGAGGACCCATGTTCATTAGGCATTTTCTACTCATAGGACTCATAGAACACGCCCCTGAATATTTAACATAATTATCCTTATGGTAACTTGGAAGTTTTATTTTCAAGTCCTTTATTATATATTTTCTATTATATCATGAATGTATTTTTATTGTTACGAGCTAAAAATCGTTTCCACATAGTCATTCTAGCGAAGTATAAACATGTTCTTGATTATATAGTACTAATTATACATTATACACAGTGGAGCCAAAAGGGGTCACCTGACTAGGCTACAGCCGTGCTTCTAGATTGCTAGTGGACTTCGAAATGGAGTATTTTCCGTTTTTACAACATTCTATAATTTGAAAAAATTAAATAATCCAAATCTTGTAAATTACCATTGAGAGTTTTTTTACTTAAAGGGCCCCGGAATCGTTGAAAAAATGTATTCCCTAAATACCTAGATTACGTGTGAAAATATCCTAGCGGCGCCATTGATTATAAATTTTACATGACTTCAATAATGAATTAACGTTATTGTACATTTGTGCATTTGATCATTTGATCATTTGATCATTTGTGCATTTATGCATTTGTAAATTTTTTATTTTTTTACATTTTATATTTTATTTGAAATGTACTAAACTATTGTATCAGAAGTGCGTAATATACCTATTACAAGAGAAGGATCCAATACTGCTGATGCTGTTTGTTTTAATTATTTATTTGTTATTCACGCATTCTTTCTCTTATTTATTCCTAGTAATCTCCACGTATTCTTAGTGTAAACTCTGATTACCCGTAGCAAACTCTATGTGATCGGCTTCGCGAAAACAATATCTTCCTGAAATGTAAGGGTTCGCTGTGATTTTCCCCCTCTGTTTCTGTATCAGTCGAACTTTTAAGAGTTGAGTTCTTACCGCGTTCACGTCATTTTCCAAATACAAAATAATCATAGGATTTGGTTAATATGCAGTAAACTTGGTGTGCATATTGGAAAGCTTTTGCAACGCCTCTTTTGCTTTAGGAAAAATTGTCTTCAAATAAAGGTAGAGCAAAGATAACGCCTTCTCATTACTCTGTTTGGCTCGCTCATCGCGGGCGGGAATCAGAGTTCTAATTAAGTTAAAAAGAACCACCTATGGAGTGCATTACAAAGAGTGATAAAATACGATAATATTTTGAATAGTCCATCATGAAAAGTGACCAAAAAGCTAAACCCTAAACAAATATGAATAAATTTTAAAACTTACAAAAACCTCGTACCAATAATTGAAGTTGCTCGGATATGGTTTCGTTAAGAATGATAGTTCAATTTTTCGACTAATAATCTAGCTATTTTGAATATGTCATTTCCTGTAACCATTTACCTCGTTAAATGTAGCTGTAAAATAAAAAGCAATGTTTTCTTGTTTCAGCTTCCCGTCGACTAGCTTTGATGTTCTTCGAAAGCGAGGCTTTTGAAAGTTCCGTTAATTCATTTACGAATAAAAATAATCGCGTGAGTTAACGCAGCTAAAGCGCAGTGTTGAACCTTACAGCGCCCATAACCTCTTAGATTACTTGGTTCAAGTGACTAGTTTTTTATTCTGATTTCATTCCATTGGGAAGACACCGTGATGCCATCTAGGTTTCGAGTCCGGCACATATAATAAAATATATTCTAACAGATGGCCCGAAAGAGATAAATTTTAATCTTCGGTGGTAATAAATAATTAAGAATTGAGTATTTCCTTTATAATTCCTATAATATTAATAATTCCAAACTGATCCGATTGACTAAAATAAATTCTTACAAGCCTTTGAAAAAAAAAAACATTTGTCTCAAAATAAAATTATCCTGGTACCGTTTCCTTCGGTGACATCCCTGAAATTTTGCACCATGAAGGAATAAACCCTGAAGGTCAATATAACGATGACCAACATAAATAGTCTAAAGCCGAATTCCTCTCTGACCACCCTCAACAACACCATCCAAGTCGTCTTCTTGGCCCGCCATGGTCTCAATTCGATAGTCATTCTAAAGACGTCAAAGGCCAGGCGCTCACTGCTCTTCGTAACGTCTCCCTCCTACATTTCACAAGCCTTTGCTTCGTAAAGGAGACAATGCCTTGTGTAAGGCAGGACGGATACGAAACGGAGAGCCAGTGGGCTCCTAGCCAAACTGGATCGCGTCTCACCGGCCCCGTACAGGTAACTTATTTAATTAGAAATGGACAACGCTGGGCTGGATACGTAAAAGAGTTGCAAACCGTACGCGGTCCTTCAAGCGGACTTGAACAGGCCTCGTATTAATTACTTACCACTTTCGACATTATCACTGATGGCGAATTACAGACCCTCCGAATGTGGTATAGTCTGCGACAAGAGTGTTGACAGATAAAGTCAACGCTTCAACGAAACATCAACGGTTATTTAAATTACTAACCTAAATTCAAATTTAAAATGTATCAAAATAATAAAATACCTAATTTTAATAAAATATTTATTTTTAAATATGACCAGACAGGAGTTGTACGTTACGGCTTGTATAGTTACTACTAACAATATCCATTTAAATGAATGTAAAAAAAATAAAAAAATTTATCCCTTTTCGATGTTGATAGTTTAATTTGTCTTTTACACAAATATTTCCACTTAAGTGTTGACTATCATGGATACGTCCTTCACCGAATTGGACGCGCTTTTGGAGCTACTGAGTGATTGCATTGTCAAAGTGGATTTCTTTATTTGGTCCTTTTTGAAGCGAGACGGCAGAAGAATGCGGTACAGAGCTTCGCGAAATCGTTCACTCATGACGTAGTAAACAAAGAACGTGCTGGCGTTGCACACTATGATGTTGATTCTGGTAGCTATGATTTTATAGAAGGTCGAAGTGTACAAGGTGGAAGAATCGACCATCGTCATAACCCAAATATTAAGAATAGAGTCGGGCAGGTAAGCCAAGAAATACAGAACGACCAACAGGATCAACAAGACGGTCAGTTTGGTTTCCTTGGCCGAATCGGAATCAGCTTGTCTATTTAAAGGGGTGGCCTTATTGCCGGACGAGCTGTATTCATTATTGGTCATGCGTTGTCGCCTCTTCTTGGCCTCCCACAGACTGACCAACAAGAGGACAGTGACGATGGCCAGGAAGAAGACGGGGATACTGGTGGTCAATAAGATAAAACCTTTGGCCACCGATGCTATACTGGGATTTTTGCAACTGAGCTGACTTTGTACGCCACGGTAAAAGGGGATTAATTTGGAATACTCTTCAGTGGTATTCTCATTGTAGGTGACGTTCATTGTTACTTCCCGTTTGAAGCTAAACAAGAGGGCTTGCGGAGATGACACGAGTACCGCCAATACCACGACTGTCAGTATGGCCAGTTTGGTACGGAAGCGATTGCACCATTTATCGACGTTCAACGGATATTTGATGGCTATGAACCTCCACAGACCGATGAGGACTGTCAGCCAGTTGGACACGCCGACGATGGCAGTCTCAAAAAAGGGGAAAATCGCGTCCAGGATGACTCCGGAATAAAATAAACCGAAATCTCCATTGAAGTGACGGATCAAGTCCGGAACGAAAGTGGCGAATAAGAATATGTTGATCACTTCCAGACTGACCAGAAGCAAACTGAAAAAGATGTCAACACATTAGACAAGACACTTTATACTTTAGTTGTCTCTAGCGACTAAATTTCAGTAATAGCGCGGGCTAATCTCCAGAATCTGATTGGTCAGTTTACGAAGAGTGGTGAAGTGAAATTTGAATTTATCGAATGATTTTGTGACAATTTAACCTCCACGCGTTCATTATTGAAATCGCAAGCAATATATATACATAAAATTAAGTGAAATTAAAATTTTAAAACGTGGGCACCTTTATCCGCCATTTCATCTCACTAGATGTTGGCCATTCTCCGTCACCAAGCAGTGGTGTATCATTCTTTAAAGATTAGTATGCCTACAACGATGATAAACATTTCACAAAAAAGACTTATTTTGACAAATCGCGTTTACCTTATTGGCGATTTCATGAAGGGTCTGGTGTACACTATGACGTTAATGACGTTGCCCGAGCATCCGATGATCAGGAGCAAGATGAAGATCCATGCTGGGATCAAGGCGAAATGCGCGTTAGTCGCGTTATGCTCGCTGATGTACCATTCGTAAGTGGGACTGTCCAATGGGATAATCAGGTCACTGTTGTCTTGATCTTCGCACATGGAAGGCCCTGTTTCGTCTTGCTCCGTCTCATTAGCCAGGAGATCTGGGTATTCCATATTTATCTGTAAGTAAAATACCCAAATTTTACCAATAACACTAAGCAGTGCTGAGAATAACCAAAGCCGAAGGAGGAAGTGGTAAATATTGGACCTTTTTCGTAGATGTACTTGAGATTATAATCCCTGCGATGAAATGGTTTTATACCATTTACCACGGTAACCGTGGGAATAGCGCGGGAATGGGCGGGGATCAGATTGGTATCTCATTTTCGGTTAGGGAATGAGTGGGGATCAGATTGGTATCTTATTTTCGGTTAGGGAATGAAGGGGATCAGATTTTATCTTATTTTCGGTTAGGGAATGAGTGGGGATCAGATTGGTATCTTATTTTCGGTTAGGGAATGAAGGGGATCAGATTGGTATCTTATTTTCGGTTAGGGAATGAAGGGGATCAGATTAGTATCTTATTTTCGGTTAGGGAATGAAGGGGATCAGATTAGTATCTTATTTTCGGTTAGGGAATGAAGGGGGTCAGATTGGTATCTTATTTTCGGTTAGGGAATGAAGGGGATCAGATTGGTATCTTATTTTCGGTTAGGGAATGAAGGGGATCAGATTGGTATCTTATTTTCGGTTAGGGAATGAAGGGGATCAGATTAGTATCTTATTTTCGGTTAGGGAATGAAGGGGATCAGATTGGTATCTTATTTTCGGTTAGGGAATGAAGGGGATCAGATTGGTATCTTATTTTCGGTTAGGGAATGAAGGGGATCAGATTAATATCTTATTTTCGGTTAGGGAATGAAGGGGATCAGGTTTTATCTTATTTTCGGTTAGGGAATGAGTGGGGATCAGATTGGTATCTTATTTTCGGTTAGGGAATGAAGGGGATCAGATTGGTATCTTATTTTCGGTTAGGGAATGAAGGGGATCAGATTGGTATCTTATTTTGGGTTAGGGAATGAAGGGGATCAGATTGGTATCTTATTTTCGGTTAGGGAATGAAGGGGATCAGATTAGTATCTTATTTTCGGTTAGGGAATGAAGGGGATCAGATTAGTATCTTATTTTCGGTTAGGGAATGAAGGGGATCAGATTGGTATCTTATTTTCGGTTAGGGAATGAAGGGGATCAGATTGGTATCTTATTTTCGGTTAGGGAATGAAGGGGATCAGATTTGTATCTTATTTTCGGTTAGGGAATGAAGGGGATCAGATTGGTATCTTATTTTCGGTTAGGGAATGAGTGGGGATCAGATTGGTATCTTATTTTCGGTTAGGGAATGAAGGGGATCAGATTTTATCTTATTTTCGGTTAGGGAATGAGTGGGGATCAGATTGGTATCTTATTTTTGTTTAGGGAATGAAGGGGATCAGATTTTATCTTATTTTCGGTTAGGGAATGAGTGGGGATCAGATGGGTATCTTATTTTCAGTTAGGGAATGAAGGGGATCAGATTTTATCTTATTTTCGGTTAGGGAATGAGTGGGGATCAGATTGGTATCTTATTTTTGGTTAGGGAATGAAGGGGATCAGATTTTATCTTATTTTCGGTTAGGGAATGAGTGGGGATCAGATTGGTATCTTATTTTCGGTTAGGGAATGAAGGGGATCAGATTAGTATCTTATTTTCGGTTAGGGAATGAAGGGGATCAGATTGGTATCTTATTTTCGGTTAGGGAATGAAGGGGATCAGATTGGTATCTTATTTTCGGTTAGGGAATGAAGGGGATCAGATTGGTATCTTATTTTCGGTTAGGGAATGAAGGGGATCAGATTGGTATCTTATTTTCGGTTAGGGAATGAGTGGGGATCAGATTGGTATCTTATTTTCGGTTAGGGAATGAAGGGGATCAGATTTTATCTTATTTTCGGTTAGGGAATGAAGGGGATCAGATTTTATCTTATTTTCGGTTAGGGAATGAGTGGGGATCAGATTGGTATCTTATTTTCGGTTAGGGAATGAAAGGGATCAGATTAGTATCTTATTTTCGGTTAGGGAATGAAGGGGATCAGATTGGTATCTTATTTTCGGTTAGGGAATGAAGGGGATCAGATTGGTATCTTATTTTCGGTTAGGGAATGAGTGGGGATCAGATTGATGTATCATTTTCGGTTAGGAAATGGTCAGGGATCAGATGGATATTTTATTTTCGGTAAGGAAATGGTCAGGGATCAGATGGATATTTTATTTTCGATAAGGGGGTAGACTAGGATAATATTATAATTTCATTTTCGTTAGAGAATGGATGAAGATTTTATTTTCGGTTCGGGAATGAATGGAAAGGTAGTTTTAAGTTGGAGAATGATCGGGAATAAATTTTATCAGGTAAGTTTCAGTAATAGGTGGGAATGATAATATTTAAATAGAATGGGAATGGTTGGATGATAAAAATTTTAACGACGTTTTATGGAATTCTAAATACTGTGATATTGTCCGTTTTATGGAATTCTAAATATTGTGATACTGTCCGTTTTATGGAATTCTAAATATTGTGATATATTGTTCGTTTTATGGAATTCTAAATACTGTGATATTGTCCGTTTTATGGAATTCTAAATATTGTGATACTGTCCGTTTTATGGAATTCTAAATATTGTGATATATTGTTCGTTTTATGGAATTCTAAATATTGTGATATTGTCCGTTTTATGGAATAGAAAATACTGTGATATTGTCCGTTTTATGGAATTCTAAATATTGTGATATTGTCCGTTTTATGAAATAGAAAATATTGTGATATTTTCCGTTTTATGGAATTCTAAATATTGTGATATTGTCCGTTTTATGGAATTATAAATATTGTGATATATTGTCCGTTTTATGAAATTCTAAATACTGTGATATTGTCCCGCTTGTGCATTTAGAAATATTGTCCTATTGTTCCTCTTATGAATTTCAAGATATTGTCCTATTGTCCCTCTTATAGATTAGCACATTTCTACCTTTAACCCTAAGTTTCTTGTACCATTTCCGTTAAATTATACAAATATCAACCTACCTTTTGGATATTCCAATCAATGTATGGGCGTTTTATTCCTTCGAACAGTAGATCGGGTAACTTTTATTTGGGCACAACCGCGCACAAAGGTTCGTGTCTAAATTAAACGGAACTAAGATCAATGTTTCACTTCCCTCTTTATCAGATAACCTCGAAACTGTGATTTTGTAACCGCATTTCCTCGGTACGGTTCGTTATGATTTTGTCTGAGCCAACTAAAAAGGGCACAGAATTCCAGCCGGATCTATCAATTAAATATTCTCCGTAAGTTAGTCGTTGCGCAACTCGGGATGCTTTCTTGTTCCCAAAAAGTGTGTAGCTATGTCTTTCAACCCATTCCAGCCTTTCAAACGTCATTTTCGACCTCAGAGAAAAAAACCTCAAGGTGATTTCCCTCGCGCAAATACTGGTTGTATAAAGTTAAAATAAAAAAGACGAATAAGAACGACTTCATTCTGAGGTAATTGGAAAGTTTGCGTATCCTGGGAAATCCCGAACATTCGATTTTGGACGGTCCATGGAGCTAGTTGCCGTGACGGAATTTTCGCTACGATTCAAAACAATTTAAAAAATAAATTTGTTAAAAAGGCAATGAGGAAATTTAGCCAAAATACGCCCCTGTATGATGACTGCCTTTAAAGCACATGATAAATTTTCTCATGGAAATTCACTTATTTTCAAGTCTTTTGCGCATTAAAAGTATATGAGATATAATATATAGTTATATTTATATTTATACTATAAATTATATTATTTATATTATATATTATAAATTATATTACATATTGTAAATTATATTGTTTATTATAAATTATATTACATATTGTAAATTATATTGTTTATTATAAATTATATTACATATTGTAAATTATATTGTTTATTATAAATTATATTACATATTGTAAATTATATTGTTTATTATAAATTATATTACATATTGTAAATTATATTGTTTATTATAAATTATATTACATATTGTAAATTATATTGTTTATTATAAATTATATTACATATTGTAAATTATATTGTTTATTATAAATTATATTACATATTGTAAATTATATTGTTTATTATAAATTATATTATTTTATTATATATTATAAATTATATAATTTTTATTATATATTATAAATTATATTACATATTGTAAATTATATTGTTTATTTTAAATTATATTATATAATTATATATTGTAAATTATATTATATAATTATATATTGTAAATTATATTATATAATTATATATTGTAAATTATATTATATAATTATATATTGTAAATTATATTATATATTGTAAATTTTATCAAGAATGTATTTATTTATACTCAGGGAGAATGAATATGTCGATATTATTTTTAGCGTTTCTCCAATTCCACCCGTTGGGCCCCCCGGTATGCTCCTCCGCTTTAATAAAATCAAATAATACTGCAATCTCATTGGTTCTTAAAATTACGTTTTTCGACGCGATGAACGCTGCTGCGAAGACGCAAAAAATAAGACCGCCTACTTTTTTCCTCCCCCCCCCCCCTTAGCGTGACGGGGTTAGGGGCTCAACGTGTTCGTCGATAGTCTCGACATAATCATTCTCCCTGAGTAGAAATAAATACATTCTTGATTTTATTATATATTGTAAATTTTATTATATATTGTAAATTTTATTATATATTGTAAATTTTATTATATATTGTAAATTTTATTATATATTGTAAATTTTATTATATATTGTAAATTTTATTATATATTGTAAATTTTATTATATATTGTAAATTTTATTATATATTCTAAATTTTATTATATATTGTAAATTTTATTATATATTGTAAATTTTATTATATATTGTAAATTTTATTATATATTGTAAATTTTATTATATATTGTAAATTTTATTATATATTGTAAATTTTATTATATATTGTAAATTTTATTATATATTGTAAATTTTATTATATATTGTAAATTTTATTATATATTGTAAATTTTATTATATATTGTAAATTTTATTATATATTGTAAATTTTATTATATATTGTTTATTATAAGTTATATTATATAATTATATATTGTTTATTATAAGTTATATTATATAATTATATATTGTTTATTATAAGTTATATTATATAATTATATATTGTAAATTATATTATATAATTATATATTGTAAATTATATTATATAATTATATATTGTAAATTATATTATATAATTATATATTGTAAATTATATTATATAATTATATATTGTAAATTATATTATATAATTATATATTGTAAATTATATTATATAATTATATATTGTAAATTATATTATATAATTATATATTGTAAATTATATTATATAATTATATATTTTAAATTATATTGTTTATTATAAATTATATTATATAATTATATATTTTAAATTATATTGTTTATTATAAATTATATTATATAATTATATATTTTAAATTATATTGTTTATTATAAATTATATTATATAATTATATATTTTAAATTATATTGTTTATTATAAATTATATATATATTTTTTTTTAAGTCAACTCAAACAAGGAGCTGACGTTTATTTAATGCTTTAAAAAATACACCAAAAAACCAAACAACAACAAAAAATATATATATTTTTACAACAGTTTTTTTAAAACAACTTTGCCGCACTCTAGTGAACATATTTTTGTGTCTAAAAATTGATTAAAAACGAACTTTTCTTTTCTGTTAAAGAACTCGAATTCGACAAGAATACATAACAATAATTTCTTATTAAAAAAGGACTTTAACATATACATTGGGTCGCCGTCTCGGAAATTCATTTTAGCGTGGTATGTTAAATAAATTGACAATTTGGCTATATTAATTAAAATGGTTATTAGTTTAAAGTTGAAAATTTTTCCTCCAGCATAAACCCAGTAAAGATTATTCTCTAATTTAAAATTGGTATTAAAATCTCTAATAAAATTTTCAATATCGGTTAAAAACATTTTGGTTATTTCGCCCTTGAAAAATATATGTTTGATGTCACCTCTATGTTTTTCGCAGAGTGGACAGATCGAACTGACATCGTAAAGTCTTTCTGCTAAAATCGGAGTAGTAATATTTGCCATTGCAATTCGCCATTGAATATTATTTTCTTTGGGGAAGAAATTTGAAAGCCATACAATATTTAGTTTTGGATTCACGCCTTGTTTATCGTCGAGTATTTTAAGGACTCTATCTTTAAGGTTTTCGGATACGGGTAGAATTAACCTTTTAATTTGATGTTTTGATGTTTTTTCAAGGGGGATTAATTCATTATCTAAAATTATTTGGAGGTTCAATTGGTAATTTGAGTATGGATTTTGGTTATTTGATTCGTATATAAAATCAAAAGTTTCTTCGCATAGTTTAACAATTTTTTTCCACTGATTCGATAGAGCGCGTTCGGTTTGTGGTCTTAGATTTCCATTTATGAAGGGATTTTTGAAACACATTTCTTCTTTGTTAAAGATGTCACTGTAAAACGAATATCCAGGGGTCTTCCATTTCGGGTGATAAAAATCCAATACCAAAAACGGGTTGTAAAGTATTGGGAGCTAAAAACCCGGAGCTTTAGGATTTCAATGATGTTGGTTGGCTTTTTCAAGCGCACCGGACAAGTACGCCAGAAATCAAACATATCGGCATAGTACCTCGGTAGGTAGTTATAATTTAATTCAAGGTTAGGCATTCCTAGAACTTCGTAACCAAGTTTAAAGACGTTCGTATTTTGAAGATAATGATTAGCAAAAGCACCTTCTACCGGATGACATTTCCCAGCTATTAAATTTTTTAATTTGGTGATAGCAAAGTTTTTCCACTGGAGAGCCAACGTTTGTACGCCAAAACCACCTGAGATTGTACTTTGTTTAATATCTTCGCGGTTGAGCCAGTGCTTTTCATTTGACCAGATGACATCGATGCAAGTACGAAAACGTTTTTCTGATAGGGTTGTTGGTGCGATAACAATAGGTAGAATATAATAAAATTTGCTTAGGAAAATGTTGCATAATTGGGCGCGTATTTTAAATGACAATTTTTCCGAAGTTCGAGAGAAGTTCGTCAGATCTTCGATAATTTCATTTCCGAGCGTCTCGGCGTGATCTTTTAAACTATCTTCCTTGGTAGTGAAAGTAGCACCCAGAATTTTAATTTGTTCGCTACTCCACGTTACGTTAATTGGGCTGTCTGTCCTGCCCTTCCAACTTCCTAACCAGAGGCTGTTGCTTTTGTTTAGATTAAATTTGGAATTACTGACGGCGCTATAAAGTTGACATTCCTCGTTTAAAATGTGGAAACCAATATTTGTAGTTACGAATGAATTTAAATCGTCAGCGAAAGACATTACGGTTAAGGGTCTTGGTAGAAAAGGCAGGTTTATTGAATGATTTGCTAGCTGCTTTCTGAGATGGCAGAGTAACGGTTCGATGGACGGGTTAAATAAAAAACTTGAAAGTGGGTCACCCTGTCGGATGCCCTTTGCAACTTGAATTTTGGATGATAAAGTGTTATTCACTTTAATACGAGCTTCCGCTGATGTATATACAGCTTGAATAAAATTTACAATCATGTCTCCAAAACCAATACGTTTTAAAATTTCAAATAAATAAGAATGTTTGACACGATCAAAAGCTTTTGCCTGATCGAGGGAAATGATCGCGAGATTGTCACTTGAACTAAAATTATAGTGGTGTATGACGTCTCTCAATACGTTTAGATTTGATGAGATGTTTCTTCCTGGGATGCTCGATGTTTGGTCGACGTCGATTATTTTCCCAATTTGTTTTCGAATTCTGTTTGCGATACATTTCGATAAAATTTTAAAATCAGCGTTTAAAAGTGAAATTGGTCTCCAGTTGGATAACAGCTTTGGGCCACCGTTTTTAAAAAGAAGTGTGATGATGGCGATGCTAAAAGAACTTGGTATATAATCAAGGTTTCAAATAGTTTGAAAATTTTTAAAAATTGTGTTTCCTATTAGAGGCCAGAAATGCGAGAAGAATTCGTTTGTAAGCCCGTCTTTTCCGGGTGATTTGTTTGTAGGTAAGTCTTTAATAACGTTGTCTATTTCCGCTTTATTAGAGTGCTATTGCATTCACTAGTGTCTTCGTGATCTAATTGCGGTAAAATTTTTATGTATTCGTGGCAGTCTTCAGTGAACTCATCGGCGAAAAATGTTTTGTAATATTTTACAACCTCGGTGAACAATTCACCTTGTGTTTTAGTTACTTGTCCATTTTCCGTTCTTATATTGGTGATTTTATTAACCGTTATATTTTTCTTGTTTTAGCAATTCTTTCGAAGGATATTTCATCGCGACTGTGGATTCAATTTTGGTTCTGGTAAGTATCCCCTCCGTTTTTATTTTTTCAATTTCTAGTAATCTTTTTAATCATTTAATTTTTTCATCTTCGGGTATATGTGGCTCGCGAAAAAGTTTCTGCGTTATCAGTTTCGCTTCATCGTTTTTGTTTACTCTGGATTTGTAAGTGTATTCCTTAGTCATACATTTTATTAAGTGCTTTGTTTTTCCCACCAAGGTAAAAATTGTTCTTCTTCTATCGGAAATTCATTCAGGCGCCTTTTCCAGAAATTTTTGAAAATATTTTCATAGTGTGCGTCATTTAGAAGCGAGTTGTTTAAACACCAGGTGTCGCTGATATTTCTTCGGACGCTTACGTCTTCGAAATTTAGATTTAACATGATCGGTTGATGGTCGGACTTACCAAAAACTACTTGAATGTCTTTGACCAATGGCCAAATAGTTGGCGAGACATAGTATCGATCTAGTCGGGCTCTTTGGTTCGGATACGAGTAACTTTTCCAGGTCATTTGTTTACCATTTGGGTGGAGCATGCGATATACATCCATTAATCTATATTTCTTTATTACTTGTTTTAGTTTCCTTTGAACCGATATCCTAGTTTCTACCGTATTACTTCTGTCTAAATTAAAATCGTCAGTGCAGTGAAAATCACCCAATAAAATTATATTTGTCGCGTTGTTGTTGTCGATGTGTTCTGAAATTTCGTTAAAAAGATTTATCGCGGCGGTGTTTGATTGCGGTACATAGCAGTTATAAATAAAATAAATAAAATCTGAATTTGGAGAGTTTAAAATGCAGCATTGCAAGAAACCTTGTATCAGTATTTGGATTTCAATTTTTATATCGTTGTTCCGTATAAATTGTTTTTCGTATAACGTTGCGGTACCTGCTTGATGATTAGTTAATCCGTTAAAAGTATAGTTGTAGTTGTTTGTAAAAAAAATTTCCGGAAACCGGATTCTTGAATAAAAAAGTTTCTTGCCAAAAAGCCAATGTACAATCGGCGGACTGTAGCATACTACATTCTTGGATAAATTTTGTTTTGTCATTGAGTCCTTTTGTATTGTGCATGCGTTATAATTTTAAGGCCTTTAATTTTTTTTTGGTATTTTGTTTAAATTTAGAAATTAGGGTTTCCTCAGGTTTTCAATTACGGTTTTTAATCTTATAATTTCATTTTTATCTTTTTCAGTGTTTAGGCGTTCTTTAATTATTTGGTTAGCTAGGTCTCTGAAATTGGTTGTATATTTGGCGGCGCACTGTTTTTGTTTTCTGTTTCCCCGGACATCTTCTAGAAACAATTTAAAAGATTTTGGTGATAAAGCTGGCTTATATGTGTTAGTATTTACAATGGTGCTACTATCTGATAAGGTTCTTGGTCTTTTACTGGATTCGGAAAATGGCTTGACGGGTGTAGTTTTTGAGGCGGTTCGTTTCAAATTTACTGTATTTTCTGGTGACGAAGTATTTTTTTCATTCGGTATTTTACCGTATGGTGTGCTAAAAAGTTCATTTGAGCCTATATTAGAAATGTTTAAATTCATGACGCTTGTGTTTGATGTAGGTTTTTCCGGTGATTTGGCAATATCTGCCCAGCTGGGGATTTTTTCCGGTGTGGATGTGGAGGCGCCTGCCGCCATATTTAAGTTTACTCGTTTGCTTATGGAGTTATTAAAAGCTTCCGAAGAATTTTCGTTTTCTTCTACAGCTTTATCGACATCAGACCTATCTTTTATTTGTTGATTTTCATTTCGCAGAAATCACAATTTTTTGAGTTGGCTTTTTCGAAAAAAATAACGTAGGTTTGGTTTTCTTATTTTAGATTTATACGCTCTGGGAGTTCTTTTTCAAGCAAAATATAGAATTGTCTCTTAAAAATATATAGCGGGCTTTCTAATGATGTTTGTTCTTCGGTGGTAGGATTTACATATATTCTTGAAACTTCTGACGTAATTTTACCAAATTTTGAAATAAACTGATTTATATATTCGTCAGGGATTTCAGGCATCACATTTGAGATAATAATTTTTTCAGACGATCTAGTAAGTCTTTCAACGTTTACTTGCTGGTTGTTAATTTCGAACCCTGACATTGCAAGGTCTTCAGCCATGGGGATGGTTCTGAGGTAGGCTAACACTCTACCTTTGGAAATACGGCCACAATATATGGTATTTGACTTACCAATTTGATTGTTGATAGCTATTGCGTATTTTATTGCTGAAATCTCTGGAACCGAATTGAAAACCACGGCATGCTCCCGTGACACAACTGGTGGTATTGGTCTTACTGGTCTTGATTTTCCCGGGGGGTCGTTACTTGAAGGGAAAACCTTCGAGGGATCATTTGACCTCAACGACATAGTCGCTGAGGAAATAGCGAAAAAGCAACTCTACTAAGCCTTATACGGCGTAAAAAAAACGCGTATAAAAGCGGAGCAAAAAAAAACACACGTCTTACCTCGACGGAGGTTCAACGTAATTATGTGATAATAATTATATTATATATTGTAAATTATATTGTTTATTATAAATTATATTATATATTGTAAATTATATTGTTTATTATAAATTATATTATATATTGTAAATTATATTGTTTATTATAAATTATATTATATATTGTAAATTATATTGATTATTATAAATTATATTATATATTGTAAATTATATTGATTATTATAAATTATATTATATATTGTAAATTATATTGATTATTATAAATTATATTATATATTGTAAATTATATTTTTTATTATAAATTATATTGTTTATTATAAATTATATTGTTTATTATAAATTATATTATATATTGGAAATTATATTGTTTATTATAAATTATATTATATATTGTAAATTATATTGTTTATTATAAATTATATTATATATTGTAAATAATATTGTTTATTATAAATTATATTATATATTGTAAATTATATTGTTTATTATAAATTATATTATATATTGTAAATTATATTGTTTATTATAAATTATATTATATATTGTAAATTATATTGTTTATTATAAATTATATTATATATTGTAAATTATATTGTTTATTATAAATTATATTATATATTGTAAATTATATTGTTTATTATAAATTTTATTATATATTGTAAATTATAATATATATTATATTATAATTATATTGTGTATTATAAATTATATTATGGCCCGACAACGTTGGCCACAGCGTTCAAAACTAATTTCCAAAAGAATGTGGCAACTTGGTGTTTCAACAACAACCTGCTCATAAACGGTTCGAAGAGCCAGGTTATAACATTCACTCGAAAAACCAACACAAATATGTGCAACTATACAGTCAATGCTGACCATGTACCAAGAACATTCTGCCTTAAAGACCTGAGCATCTGGTTGGACAGTGGCCAATATTTCCGAGAACAGGTGTCAAACGTCATCGGTCGTTCTCGACGTCTTCTATTCGGGGTCCTTCGCTTGGCTTGAGCACTGAAATCGGTCAAGCATTTCAAAAACCTCTACATCAGCCTAGTGCGTTCCAAACTGACGTATGGCATTTTACCATGGGGCGGCTGCTCCGACTACCTTATTCAGAGAATTGAGGAGTGCAAAGAAAATTCGTGGAATATTTGCACACGTTTTTCCTCCCCAAACAACCTTACGACTACATATACTTACTAGGCTGCTTAGGCATGTAAACAATTAAAATTTACACCATTAAACGCGAAATTATCTTTGTGTGGCGGTTGATCAAACTTTCACATCTCACAGAATTAACTCTTTTTATCAATTTCCATGTACCAGGCTATACCAGTCGCACACCTCTTACATTTAGTTTATCAAAGGTTTTAGGCCCGTTGCAAAGAATGCAACATACCTGCAACCTATATACTGGTCAATTAGACATTTTTAATTGTATACGCTTGGATATACTGCGGTTAAAATAATTTAGTGCATTGTGTCGACCTATCGACTTGTATGTATTGTATTACAAATTTTCACCCTCTGGCGTGAACACCCTTGTAGGTACGTTTGTACTGTTGATGTTCACAATAAACAAACTTTTTCATTTCATTTCATTTCATTTCATATAATTATATTTTATAATTATATTGTTTATTATAAATTATATTATATAATTATATTATATAATTATATTGTTTATTATAAATTATATTAAATAATTATATTATATAATTATATTGTTTATTATAATTTATATTATATAATTATATTATATAATTATATTGTTTATTATAAATTATATTAAATAATTATATTATATAATTATATTGTTTATTATAATTTATATTATATAATTATATTATATAATTATATTGTTTATTATAAATTATATTATATAATTATATTATATAATTATATTGTTTATTATTAATTATATTATATAATTATATTATATAATTATATTGTTTATTATAAATTATATTATATAATTATATATTGTAAATTATGAAATGAAATGAAATGTTTTATTTACAGTGCACTACAACAGTATAAAAAGTACCAACAAGGTAACACACTGTAAGGAGGTTTTGAAACAAACCATAATTTGCAAAGCAAAAGTATATAAAGTAGCTATGGCATATAAGGGTGCAGATTTAGAAAGCCTAAGAGAACATAATGTTTAAAATATAACTAAGAACAAATAGACAGATAACTAAACAACCAATATGACAAACATGAGCGTTTTACAAGTTACAACAGATCAAGAAGGAAATTTAGAGGTCGGTAACGGTTAATCATTATCCATGATTAAATTGATTTTTTTGGGAAAAAAATGTAAACAAAGAAATTTACCGGTTAATATTTCGGAAAATGATTAAGAAACATGTATTATTCGTAAATTTTGAGCTTTTTATCGAAAAAAACGTCGTTTTTCCAATCAATTTTACAAATTTATCGAAAAAATTAATAGGATAATACAGAAATATAAATTACTTGATCAAAACATTTTACGAATAATTTTGAGAGCTTTATCTATTGAATAAAAGTTAACCATCCCCGACCTCTAAATAGGGGGCTAAATCAGATAGCAATGAGCGATGTAGAAGTTTCCAAACAAAAGTAATTTCACGGATATCTTTATATAGTGTGATAGTATCAAGGCTCAAACACTCCAGAAGGTATGTGTAGTCATAGGGTCATTTCTTTAAAAAGAAGGTATGGGCACAACCGCCCCAAGACAGAGCGCCATAGGTTAGTTTGGAGCGCACCAAAAACAGTTGATTGAATTAAGTACCCGCGCTAGGCGAAGGATACCAAATAGAAGGCGCCTCGATCGACCAACGACATAAGAGATTTGCTCACGGCAAAAGACGCCACTGTCTAATAATGTTCCGAGGTCTTTTAAAGTGTAAGTTCGCGGGACAGGAACGGAATTGACGTGGTAGACAGACATATTGCAGTTTGACTTTCTTGTAAATGAAATTGCTAAACATTTTGAACCGTTTATTGTTTATTATAAATTATATTACATAATTATGTATTGTAAATTATATTGTTTATTATAAGTTATATTGTTTATTATAAATTATATTGTTTATTATAAATTATATTGTTTATTATAAATTATATTGTTAATTATAAATTATATTGTTTATTATAAATTATATTGTTTATTATAAATTATATTGTTTATTATAAATTATATTATATAATTATATATTGTAAATTATATTGATTATTATAAATTATATTATATAATTATATATTGTAAATTATATTGATTATTATAAATTATATTATATAATTATATATTGTAAATTATATATTGTAAATTATATATTGTAAATTATATATTGTAAATTATATATTGTAAATTATATATTGTAAATTATATATTGTAAATTATATATTGTAAATTATATATTGTAAATTATATATTGCAAATTATATATTGTAAATTATATATTGTAAATTATATATTGTAAATTATATATTGTAAATTATATATTGTAAATTATATATTGTAAATTTTATATTGAAAATTATATATTGTAAATTATATATTCTAAATTATATATTCTGAATTATATATTCTAAATTATATATTGTAAATTATATATTGTAAATTATATATTGTAAATTATATATTGTAAATTATTATATTCTGCGTCACATTTTCAACTTATCACTATCTACTGGCAAGTTTCCCACGCTATGGAAGCAAACGGTGGTATCCCCAGTCTTTAAATCTGGATACGCTGGTGGTGTAAACAACTATCGCCCAATTTCCCTACTATGTTGTTTCGCCAAAATATTTGACTCAGTGATGCATTCCGTAACATATGATTGGTTTAGGAAGAACTTTACCGATCGACAACATGGCTTTCTACAGGGACGATCTGTTGAAACCAATCACGTAGCTTTTCTAAATGACGTGATGCCAACTGTGTCAAGCCAAGGTCAAGTTGATGTCGTGTCCATAGACTTATCTAAGGCATTTGACCGAGTCTCACACCCACTTTTAATGAAGAAACTTGTTCATTACGGTATGGTAGGTCAGGCAGCGAAATGGTTAGAGGATTACTTAAGTGGCCGAAGAAATATTTTAAAATGCAACGGCTGTGTTACGGACGTATCTTATAACACAACTTGCGGGGTACCCCAAAGCAGTTCATTGGGTCCCCTGCTTTATAATATATACGCAAATGATCTCCCATCAGTGGTAAAGGATTCATCCGTTATACAATTTGCTGATGACAATAAAGTTTACAAAGACATCAAAAGCCCTACAATCTGACTTACTCAACATCAACACCTGGTGCGCTCAAAATAACCTTATAATAAATGGTTCAAAAAGCTTGGCCATATCTTTTACCAGAAAGTGCAATAAAATCATGACTGATTACCACGTTAGCAATGAACTTGTCCCACGAACTGAAACGTTAAAGGACCTTGGAACTTTGCTTGACCGGGGCCTCTATTTCAAGGAGCAGATTTCATCAGTAGCTGGTCGATCGCGACGACTTCTTTTAGGTGTACTTCGATTGGCGCGGACACTGAAATCAACTAAAAGCTTTCGAAACTTATATCTGAGCCTAGTGCGCACTAAACTGACTTATGACTCACTGTCATGGGGCGGTTGTGCTCACTACCTTTTCTACAAAATTGAGGGTGTGCAACGAAAGTTCATAGAACTTGCCCACACCTACTTCTTAAACAACAAACCTTACATTTATACATATCTACTGAACCACTTAAGCTTGGAAACAATTGAGTTATACTTAGATAAACGCGAAATTATTTTCCTATGGAAGCAAATTAAAAGATCAAATATAATTGCACTAACTCAATATTTATATTTTCATGTACCCAACCATAGCACCCGTCAAAAAATAACATTTCATAAATCCAAACCTATTTCCCCCATTTTACGCATGCAAAAGACATGCAATAAGTACGATAGCCAAATCGAAATATTATCTTGTAAATACTCATCAATTCTCAAACTTGTTTAAATTCACTCTGTCAAACTGTTATTGCTACAACCACATGTTTTTGTACATTATTCAATCCAGTGTATTGCCTTGTTGGTACATTTAGTACTGTTGCTGTACACTATAAATAAAGATTTTCATTTCATTTCATATATTGTAAATTGTATATTGTAAATTATATTGCTTATTATATATTGTAAATTATATTGCTTATTATATATTGTAAATTATATTGCTTATTATATATTGTAAATTATATTGCTTATTATATATTGTAAATTATATTGCTTATTATATATTGTAAATTATATTGCTTATTATATATTGTAAATTATATTGCTTATTATATATTGTAAATTATATTGCTTATTATATATTGTAAATTATATTGCTTATTATATATTGTAAATTATATTGCTTATTATATATTGTAAATTATATTGCTTATTATATATTGTAAATTATATTGCTTATTATATATTGTAAATTATATTGCTTATTATATATTGTAAATTATATTGCTTATTATATATTGTAAATTATATTGCTTATTATATATTGTAAATTATATTGCTTATTATATATTGTAAATTATATTGCTTATTATATATTGTAAATTATATTGCTTATTATATATTGTAAATTATATTGCTTATTATATATTGTAAATTATATTGCTTATTATATATTGTAAATTATATTGCTTATTATATATTGTAAATTATATTGCTTATTATATATTGTAAATTATATTGCTTATTATATATTGTAAATTATATTGCTTATTATATATTGTAAATTATATTGCTTATTATATATTGTAAATTATATTGCTTATTATATATTGTAAATTATATTGCTTATTATATATTGTAAATTATATTGCTTATTATATATTGTAAATTATATTGCTTATTATATATTGTAAATTATATTGCTTATTATATATTGTAAATTATATTGCTTATTATATATTGTAAATTATATTGCTTATTATATATTGTAAATTATATTGCTTATTATATATTGTAAATTATATTGCTTATTATATATTGTAAATTATATTGCTTATTATATATTGTAAATTATATTGCTTATTATATATTGTAAATTATATTGCTTATTATATATTGTAAATTATATTGCTTATTATATATTGTAAATTATATTGCTTATTATATATTGTAAATTATATTGCTTATTATATATTGTAAATTATATTGCTTATTATATATTGTAAATTATATTGCTTATTATATATTGTAAATTATATTGCTTATTATATATTGTAAATTATATTGCTTATTATATATTGTAAATTATATTGCTTATTATATATTGTAAATTATATTGCTTATTATATATTGTAAATTATATTGCTTATTATATATTACGACTACGAATATCTAATCGACCACTTATTGCTTGGAATCTATAGAAAGTTTGGCAAAAAAAAGTTAATTGATATTTTTCAAAAAAACTATTTGTAACTCGAAATATTCCGATCTTACTTAATCTATTAAATTTCACGTGCCTTCTATAAAACTAGACAAAAGTTAACATTTTTCAAAAATAACATTTTATCTCCTTTAACGATATTTCAGATGAACTGCAATGATTTCGGTGAAAAAATTGAAATTTTCGCCTGTAAATATAACGATATTCTAAAGCTTAAAAACTGAATTTGTTTAAAATGTTTATTTATAACCAAGTTTATTTATTTTTGTAATATTTGAATGTATAAATATAGCGATATGGTCCGTTTTATAGAATGGAATTCTAAATAATGTGATATTGTCTGTTTTATGGAATTCTAAATAATGTGATATTGTCTGTTTTATGGAATTCTAAATATTGTGATATTGTCCGTTTTATGGAATTCTAAATAATGTGATTTTGCCCGTTTTATGGAATTCTAAATAATGTGATTTTGCCCGTTTTATGGAATTCTAAATAATGTGATTTTGTCCGTTTTATGGAATTCTAAATACTGTGATATTGTCTCTCTTATACATTTCTAGATATTGTGATATTGTCCGTTTGATGGATTTCTAAATACTGTGATATTGTCCGTTTTATGGAATTCTAAATACTGTGATATTGCCTCTCTTATAGATTTCTAGATATTGGGATATTGTCCGTTTGATGGATTTCTAAATACTGTGATATTGTCCGTTTTATGGAATTCTAAATACTGTGATTTTGTCCCTCTTATGGAATTCTAAATACTGTGATATTGTCCCTCTTATGGAATTCTAAATACTGTGATATTGTCCCTCTTATGAATTTATAAATATTGTACTATTGTCCCTCTTGTAAATTGAAAAATATATTATATGTTATATATTATATATTATATATTATATATTATATATTATATATTATATATTATATATTATATATTATATATTATATATTATATATTATATATTATATATTATATATTATATATTATATATTATATATTATATATTATATATTATATATTATATATTATATATTATATATTATATATTATATATTATATATTATATATTATATATTATATATTATATATTATATATTATATATTATATATTATATATTATATATTATATATTATATATTATATATTATATATTATATATTATATATTATATATTATATATTATAAATTATATATTATAAATTATTTATTATATATTATATATTTTGTATACTTAGGAATAATGACTATGATGTACCTTCGCAAATTACCACCGTTTTTAAGTTCAAAATAACGCAAAGCTCAAATAATATATACATGTACTAACTTTTTAACATTAGTAAATCGGAAAGATGTGATTTTTATAGAAGTTAATATCCGCTGTAAGGGTAATTTTGACGTTTCACATCCCTGGTGAAGTAATACAGGCGGTAAAATCGCACCCATTTAAATGTACGTGTTTTTAGACTCGTTTTAGACTCTTCTTTCGTAAAACTTCGAACGTCAAATGTTTGAAATCAAACCAGTTTTATACTTTTAATTTAAAATCAATAAAATAATAATTTTTTGCTTTAATAAATATTTATGATATAATAATTTTTATAATAATCTCGCTTAATTTTTATTTTCATATTTAAAACGCTTTAATAGGAAATAATATTTGTTCGACTCGGTAGAGGTCGCCAGTGTCTCCATATCCAACAGATACGATTTCTTCCTCGAAAAAGGTAGTCTTATTAAATTTAACACTATGTCTGTCCCTCACGCTTTTACGCCAGGGGGTGCTAATGTAATGAGAAAGTCAATAACCCTAATAACACACCAAATATCGCGCGGAGGCCAGAACAATGATACATTATTTACTAGTCATTGAATTAAATATAATCTCTCTTTCTAATAGCAACAATGGGATAAATAAATCTACGGATGTGGCAACTTCCTTTCTATTAAAACAGGGAACGCATAAACAGCGGTATTTCCCCATCATATACTTCATTCCATCACGGAGAAAAGGTAAGGAGTCGTATTGTAAACCAATTTTAACGCCACTCCCTTAAGGTGGAAAATATTGTCAAAATGGCGTGTTTGCTCTAGTTTTTTATTTAAGAATAAATATTTTTTATTTATCAAACATTCCTCTAGTGCTTAAAATAAATTTGATGATTAGTAATAAGTTATTAAGTCAGACGTTAAGGCAAGTTTGGAACGAATTAACCTTTTGCGAGCCTTGAGATACGTTATAACCAACAAACTACTTTAAATGCTAGAGGAAAGCTTATTCTATCCATGAAAATGAGTAATACGAGTGATAATAGCCTAATGAAAGCGTTTTACTATAACTAAATCTGTGTATAAGGCAATGACTACAGTGTTTTCCTGAAACCTGAATATGGTTTTTCGGTAAAATAGTTATTATTTAGTTATATATTTGCGAAATTATTCAGAGCATTTATTTAATTTACCCTTTAGTCATTGTTTTAGGAAAAAAACGTGTTTTATGAGAATGGAGTAAATTAAATTGATGGCTATTGTTTTATTTTGTTAAGTAGCTAATCTTTTCAAAGCCGATTTCCAATTTAGACCCTTAATTATTCCATATTTTTTGTTAGATGTTTTAAATCACATTTGCACCGCCGTTCTCGATACTTATAGAGCCTTAATATAGATTCTGGTTTTATATTATTTAATATAGTTTCAATTTTATTCAGTCTACACCCCATCTGGTGGCAGAAAACGTTACTAAACATTCGTAAGGTTTCACCTTTATGCCAGCAGGAGAAGGGCTTTTTAAAGGGGTAGCCAAACGGGCTTTTTCCGCGCTGGACGATGTCTAAATGACTATATGTCCAGTTGCAATCATCACGCTCCAAAGAGATGATGCTTGCCCCCTTTCTGTCAGCCCCCGTTCTTCCGTTCGCAAAACGATGAGCAATAAAATAATTTTGCAGTACGACTCCTTATCTTTTCTCCAGGGTTTTATTTAATTTTTCAACTCCACTGGAGGAAATGAGATAACTTAGGGGCCCATTTGGCAAATAAAAAATATTTATAGATAATTTGGTGAAAGTTTTCTAGATACGAGCTGTATATGGTTGACGAAGAAAAAATTTAGCAAGCCAAAATATACCTCTCCTCGGAAGAGTTTTTAATTTTCAGTGAAGCGTAACTGTATCCGTGGTTCTGCGGTAGAACGCTCACCTGTCGTTCAAGAGGGCTCGGGTTCGAATCCCGGCCGATTAAAAAATTATACTACACCCAATGACAAAAAGAGGGCGCTTTTGGAAAAACCTTTTCCCTGATTCTAAGAAACTGCGTACGCAGTGATTACCCTTTGCCTCAAAAATGCAGGCCTGACAGACAGACAGACAGACGGACACGGTGGTTGTATAACCCCTCCTAGGGTACAAAGTCCCCTCGGAGAGGTAAAAACTATATTCGAATTCAGAGAGCTTTCAAAATGTCGGTTTCGTAACTAAGTGATCCACTTCCGACACGTGAGCTCCGAAAAACCGGCCTCCATCGGTTGCTGTATCTATAGTCGATTACGATGAAAACTATGTAGGAAATATTTTCGGAGTCTTGGCAGGAAGTGGGTAAACGCAAGAACGCATAGAAGTTACTAAAAACCATGTACGATAATATTGTCGCCTATTGCCATGATCTTATAGTGTTGTCGTCTGATACGATTTTGAAAACTTGTAACGTCATAGCTGTAGTGTTAATAGTGGCCGCCATGACAGTTACCGTTTTTTATCAATAGGCAAATTACAATGGTGACGTCGCAGGGTTTCAGACGACAACACTCTATACTTCTTAGAATGGGAACGCCCCAGAAAACTGTTAGTAGCGCCATCTGGAAAATGCAAAAGTAGGATATTTTTTCCAGCTCTGATTGAAGATTTAAAAATGATAACTTAATTTTTTAATTTGATTTAGCTGACTGAAGTACAATAATCAGGAATCAATGTCTCTACTTGGAATGCTTATCCTGTGGTATCGCGTATGGTATGGTAAGATCACTCTGACGGCTTTGGCCCAGCCTACGAGAGAAAAATTCCCCTCTGCGCGCGCTTCCCTCTCACGTTGTTTGTTAAGTTAACATAGTGACGTCAAAAAAACCGTCAGCCACATCGAGACGGAAATCTGCCGCGATAAGCATTCCAAGTAGAGGTATGGATACCTGCAAATATTTATAATTATAAGAATAGTAATATTAACGATAAATAATAATAGTAAATTATTATTTAGATAATCCAAGACTATGTGAAAATGTAGGCTCTGGAAGGCGCCAATCAATTTCCAGAGTTTGAGAAGTATAGTATAGTTCTTAGTTACTTCTATGCGTTCTTGGCCAACGTTATTGACTAGGCGCTAGGCTGTGATTTCGAATCTAGGGTACGAGCTGTCTATATTATCTTTGTTTATTATTTGAGACGATCATCTTAGACTAGTTTACAACCTAGTTTTAGTTTTTGTTTTATGGCTCTTCTGTTAAAGATCCTTGAAATTTAAATATTTAGGTTAGAAATAAAAGTCATGGTTAAACAAAAAAATTATTTACACTTCACACATTTAAATATTTATTAAAACTATTGAAACACTTATGTAACGACTTTAAATTAAAAATACGTGAAATTTAAAAAAAAATGGATAGAAATAAAAATACATTTAGCGATACATGACATACACTTTTAAATAGTATTTCTTTGGCGAAATGTTTTATTGAGATGATAAAACTGCGCTTTTTTTACTGGCCATTTAAAAAGTATCAGCGAGTCCTTAAGTAAATACCCCGCTAAACGGCTGAGATTCCGAAAGTAGAAAATAAATTATACACAATTTCCCAAAGGTGATTTACTTTAAAATATTAAAGACACGAATCACCTTGAAGGTCATGACCCTTATATCCACTTTGCTCTGATCGGTTGGGTGAAATGCTAGTTATTTCAGTGGAATTGGTGCCCGTAGAATTCTTAACACTGACCCCGCTGTGAGTACTCCTGAGAGACTTGGGGAAGAAGATTTTCTTGAAGGTCAACCGAAAATTTTCTCCCATGAAGTAATACACGAAGAACGAAACGGCGTTGTTAACCGCGTTGAACACCCTGAGAAAGTCAGTGGCGTTACGAGCCTTCAACTTGAAATGCTCGTCGCCAAGGTCGAAAAAGGACGCCAGGACCAGGGCCGAGTCGGGCAGACTATTGACCACGAAAAGAACCAGTAGCACCGTGAGCATAGCCGTTGTTCTGTTGTTTTTTCTGGTTTGACGTTCGCCCTCGCGGGGGTTTTCCGTAAACGTTTTGGAACGGTCCCTTCTGAACACGATCAAACTGCGCACCAAGAGCGCGTTAATGACCACCAACAACAGACAAGGTACGAAGGTAATCAGCAAGAGACCGCCCCAGAATAACTTCAAGAAAATGCTGTCGTGTACCTTGGCCAGCTCCGAGTATCCTTTCGCGTATAACGTCCTGCCGAACATGTGGTAAGTGTCCACCTTCAGTAGAAAGTAAACTGGCACTGAGACGACAAGTCCTATGATCACTAGCAAGATTAATATCTTCTTGGCGCGGGACATGGAGCACCATTCGCGAGCTCTCAACGGCCAGTTGATGGCCAGGAACCTCCAGACGCCGATAGTCACCGCCAACCAGTTGCAAGTCATGATGGAAAAGGCCTCCAAGCAGATGAGGAAAATGTACCCTTGCACCCAAGCGTACGTGAAGATGGATTCGAAATTGAAGAAGTTATGGACGGTGTACGCGAACTGGCTGCTAATCAAGAAGATATCCGCGACGGACAAGGCCGCCAAGAAGAAATTCACCGAATTGCTCATGTTTTTCCTGGTAAAAACCACGATGTTGAGGCTGTTGGTAACCAATCCCACGATACAGATGACAAAGGTAATGGGAAAGTTGTACTTGTAGAAATTTCCGAAGGTAGCTCTGGCAAATTTGGAGGTGAGCAACGTCACCTGAGCGTCCAAATCAGCGACGGAGTCATTGTTGCCGCTGATGTCCGTCATCTTACCCGATTAAGGATCTAAAGGAAACCAAGAAGTCGGAATAAATGAAAGATAGTTACTCGGGTTCTATTTATCGGCCGATACGAGCCTAATCTTGACGTCATTGCTTAGAGACGCGTTATAAATAAATGATTCGATTTTTACTAAGAATATATTCATTACACAAGAGGTTATCGTTTGATCATAATCTTTGTTTTGACCCCCAAAGACCCCCAGCCACGCGCTCGAGGAATTTTTTTTTGGGTTGGAGGAAAAAACTGAGAATTAGACTAATCGTTCTACATATTAACAAATAAAGATAAGTATCAATCCAGGTCATTAAAATGCAACATGTACCTTTGGAAGTTCGGTGTACTTTTGAAGGGCGTTAAGGGGGAAGAATACAGTAAAAGCCTCTATTTCATTCAAGCTGAACGTTTCGGTTTTAACAATTACATAATTTAATTATATTTTCTTATTAGGCTGAACCTTCCTCTATTGCTTAAAATAATTTTAATAATTCTAATATTAATAGTTAACGAGATATAAGGTCCTAACTAAAGGGTAGTTTGGGCGCTTGTCCAACTTTTTTAGCTCCGGGGGTCCGAATTAAAACGTATTAACTTAATTACTATAAAATTTAAAATTGTAAAAATTATTTTAGTCACTAAACATGAGGCTGTTCTAAACTTAAATATTAATTCTATAAGTTTAAATACAAAATTAAAAAAGATCAGCTTGAAATAGCGCGAAAGTAGACAATGGCCACTGTAGTCTTCCCCCTTAAAAACTAAAATTACACTCCGTGTGGATATTGTTACATTAACTTATCGTGGGTTTATTCTGTAAACTATAATATTAAGGTCTCAAGTTAAGATTAAGAAAAATAACTCATTTATTTCCGAAAAGCACAGTCCCTCAAAACTTCACTAAAAATCTAGCCTTCCGCGTTACCCCTTGACCAGGTCCCGCAGGGGTCCTCCCTTTCGTCCCACTCGCGGAACATCATCCGAGCCTGTCAATCAGAGCGTTTAACAAGTCAGGTGTTTCTTGGCGTCGCAATGGAAATTCCCCAAAATACCGAGAGAGTTTTAGGCTTACTAAAAATAACACCTAACATCACCTGGGCTTTGCCCCTAAAATACAGATAATAACATAGCCAGGCCTTGGCCCTCATACCACTGTAACAATAGTCTTAATCGATAGCTACGCCGCAAAATTTTCGTTTTGAAAACGAAAACATTTCAGAGAGTTGGCCGTTTTCGGTCTATCGAAATCTGGCAGCCTTGCCTGCCTTCCGGCCTGTATCTCCATACCGAAAATGGCCGACGATTACGCCGCCGAAAATATTTTAGAAAACTGATCGGCGGCATTTTTGACCGTTATTTTGAATTATCGACTAAGACTATATTTACTTATAAAACCAACCACATTTTCCCACTATAATAATTTTCAAGAGTTGACAAATGTTTTTATCAGCGGCAGTCTCGCGGGCAGCCTACAAGCAAGTGATACGAAGAATCGAAGATAGGTGCTGCTTTCGTAAGAGATGTTACATTATTATAGTAACATTTAATTTTCCAAATACCAACCGTTGACACATGAGTCCGTGGAAATATATAGGTTAGTAAATCTCAATCAAGCGCTTTAATTAATATAAAGGTATTACTTCATACATAAACCGGGGAAGCTAAAGTTAATTAAATTTATCTTACTCGTAAAAACTTGCCGAATTATTTCGCCACTGTGACTTGAAACTACGCAAGCTGTCGATCTTTATATATTTATATTGAAGACCATTATGAAATCGACTTAAAATGAATTTCGCTTTTTACCAACCATATAAATCAGTTTAAAAAATATGTATTATATTTTTTATTTACAAGAAGTAGATGTACTCACGTTTTCTAATGAAAAGTCACTTTTTTTATTTCAAAAAACATTTGACGTAACAATGCATCGTTAATTTTAAAAACATTTATGAAAGATATGTTTAATTGTTTTTGGTGAGGTTTGCGAAATATCCCAGCATCCTTACGTGGGTGGGATCAATCTCGTAATGAAAATATCTTTTGGTAAGCTAAATTCCAATTATTTGAATACATTTTTTGCACATTTACATTTTATATATAAATTAATACGAAAATTTACAAAAACAAATCCTAAGGGGATATTAACTTGCTACCACTAACATCGCCTGTGTAAAGAAAATGTTTGCAAGACTCTGCCTCTAACTCACGAAATCTTTAATTGGAAATTTTTGTTTTAACATTTTTGAGTACTTTTGCTTCCTGATACCCTTTGGGACATCGAACTTTAAACTTACGATAAAAAGTGCTTCGTAGACACTGTTTTTAAAACGTGCATTTTATTAATGAAAGCTCCGCGGAATTTTTAGTAGCGTAAACTAAATTAATAAATTGACTATTAATTTTACGGAATATTCTTAAGGTTTTTTCACTCATTGGAATATGGAAAACTTTAATTAGCCAGTACTGAGGTAGCCCACAAAAATTTAATTATTAAAAATAGGTAAAACAAATTAATTCAGTTATCCACCTGGTTAAATTGAAATTGCCATTTATAATCTGACATACGACTAGAATTTAAGAAACACACATTTTTTAATCTCCAATAATTAAAATAACTTAATATTAACAGCTAAATTAAAACTACAATTTAAAATTATAAATGAATGATATTTTATACGTTTTCTGAGCAATATTATTTCCGATAGATTATTTTGGTAATCAAGTAATGACTTAATTATCTTTTGGCGCAAAATAAAGTCTATATATTAATAAATTAAAATGAAATTCACGAAATACCTGATGTGAAATTCCTCAATATCAATATGAAGTACTTGAGAATGTTTCAAACTGTGAACTCGCACGATGAGAGATCGTCATCCTAGATCAGTAAATGTCTGTTTCTTCTTTGGCGAAAATACTGTCTTTGCACAAAGCGTTTAAGAATCGAAGTGTGGCGTTTGGTTTTCGAGTATTCTTCCGCGAGCACTTAGACATTGGGAAGTTTCCAAAATAGGAGCGAATACTCTTTTGGGATTCCCGTGTTTCCTTTTTGTCATTTATATTCTTCTTGAGTGTTTTAGTTTTACTTACCGACTACACTGTAACCGCGAAACTTTATGAAATCGTCATTGTCGTAGTTGGAACGCAACCTAAATTGTTTAAAGGAACTCGACACCGAATTGAATAAGTGTTTTGACGTTAGTAAGGGTAAGGATCCCCGTTAATATTAGCCGTGATTCTACCGTCCGGATGGATGATGGTCAAAGGGACATCGGCTTGGTCCATACTCCCTCTCGGAGTCCCCGCTCCTACCACGTCCGTGGCGATGGTAGCGACGGAGAACTTCTTGCCCGGGGTACGTTTGGGACCGTAGTTACGACAGAAAATTGACCTAAAGGTCAAACGAAAGTTTTCACCCATGAAGTAATAGATGAAGAACGGTATGGCGTTGTTGGTAATGTTAAAGACCCTCAAGATGTCCGTGGCCTCTTTGGTCGACTGTTTCAACTCTTTGTCGTTCTCGTTGAAGAAGGACGCCATAACTGTGGCGGAATCGGGCAAGCTGTTGATGAAAAATCTTCGGGGGAATAAAAACAAATTAATAATCAACCAATAATCCATTGACATTAAAAAATGACGTACAGAACAAGGAGAACAGTCAACATCGCCGTTGTTTTGTAATTCTTCTTCATCTGCCTTTGAGTATCTTCTTCGTTACACGTTTGATTGGCGAACGCCTTCTGGCGATCCTTTTTAAAAGTTAGTAAACTATTGATTAAGAGGGCGTTGACCACGACCAGGGCCAGACAGGGTACGAAGGACATCAGGATCAAGCAGCCCCAGACGGCTTTTATAAAGAACTTATTTTGATTGGCGAAATCGGAGTAGCCTCTGCTGTACAGCATCTTACCGTACAGCGGGTAACCCCTGGGTTTCATCAAGGGATAAATGGGCACCGTTAGTACGAACGCGAGCATCACCAGCCCGGCGAGGATCATCTTCGCGCGAGACATAGAGCACCATTCTCTGGCCCTGAATGGCCACTTGATGGCCAGGAACCTCCAGACGCCAATCGTCACGGCTAGCCAGTTGCAAATCATGATGGCGAATGCCTCCCAGAAGATCAGAAACATGTACCCTTGAACCCAAGCGTAAGTGAACTGCGATTCGAATTTGAAGAAGTAATGGATGGTGTATGGGAACTGGCTGGTGATCAGCACGATGTCCGCCACGGCCAACGCCGTCAAGAAGAAGTTGACGGAATTGATCATGTTCTTCCTGGTGAAGACGACGATGTTCAGACTGTTAGTCACTATTCCAATCAGACACATGACGAAGCTGATGGGGAAATTGACTTCGTAATATTTTCCGTACGTTGTTCTGGCGAATTTGTCCAATAACTGAGATTCCGTCAACTTAACGATACGATAAGTATTCGTAACGTTTGTAATATTTTCGCCAACATAGCCAGCTTCTGTTACATTCAGGACCACTGTGAAGTTGCCAGTCCACGTATCATTATCAACATTCGTCCAAGTATCGTTATCCATCTTATTATTCTTCTGCAAAATAAAAGTTTCATTATGATAAAATTACTATACAATTGTCAAATTCGCTAAAATTAGTGAAATCAATTTCTATAACAATTTTGAGACCATTTTTAACTTTGCTCCCATACATTTTTGATAAAAAATTTCTTGATAAGTATAAATAAATACATTATTGATAAAATTTTCTCGATAAGTATAAATTAATAAATTTTTGTTAAAAAATTTCTCGATAAATAAATTATTGATAATTGTTTTCTCGATAAGTATAAATAAATACAATATTGATAATTGTTTTCTAATGTATAAATAAATACATTATTGATAAAATTTTCTTGATAAGTATAATTAATACATTATTGATAAAAACTTTATCGATGTTCTCGATAAAAATAAATGAAAACATTCTTGATAAATTTAAATAACTTAATAACGTAATGATCTCCAATTTTAACCGAAATCCGAGAAGCTAACAATTTTCAAAAAATATGTAAATCTCTGTTTACAAAATATACAGCTTTTGGTAATTCTTAATCTGTTATCAGTTACGTAATAACTAGGAATGGCAATCAGTCCGAAAGTTGCTGTACATTGTAAAGAAATGTTTTAAAAATCTCTGTAAAGTTGCAGTCTGTCACAAACGTATTAAGTGATCTCAGTAAACATAATAATAATTATAAAAATCAGATAATCTAATAACCAAGGAACCACACAGGTGACTGGCCGGGTTCAATTGCGTAGGAGGGTGGTGGCAAGCCGTTCAAGCCACAACTCACTACACCACGGACTGTAAATTTTAGACTACACTTACTATAACCGTTAACCCCAGCAAGTTTTTATGGAAATGAGTAAGCGAAGAGCTAGTCGGAAAATCTCTCAAACTTACAAACTCAGCGCATTTAACAAGCGAATAATTAATACATTTAAAATAGACGCACTAACTAATTTAAAATGAAAAAATTGTTTATTTTTAAATAATTAACATAGGAATGATGGAGATACAAACACTGTACAAACGGATACAAATATTTAAACATCGAACATTTTACATTACCTTTAGCCCTTTGATCAACCGTTATTAATAATCTTAAGCTCAGGAACGTAGAATCACGTCTTACCTCTTTGCGAGCCAAGAGATAAACTGCAGCTAGTGAAAAAATATTTCGTGCAATTCCCTATAAAGATGCAACAAGGCTCGATCCTCTTGTAACGGAGGCGGGGTATCTCTGAGAAATCGTTGAAAAGATCAAGAGCGCGTAACTCCGCTCCATAAACTTTGAGAGTGAAAATTCCTGCCTAAAGAAAAACTTTTCCCCGGTTGAAAACCGACGTAAATTTAAAGGGTTGGCTTGGAAAAAGCGGCTATGACTAACTCGGATACAGATAATTTAGCGTGTGTTAAGTTTTTTATTTTTGACCCATTATGTTGAAAGGAAATGGGAGAGGAACTTCCTTTGGGCTGTTTTTTTTTTACTATTTACGAAATTTTTCAACAATTAGTTTTTGTTACATAAAGTCGAAGTTTTCACGCGAAAACTGAATCAACTCAAAAAACTCTACGAAATATTATTGTTACTTTTTTGACTCCCTTTGCGCAGTAGCCTCGCGTCTCGTCTGTTTATTTTGGATAATTTAGTTTTTAGGCTGGTGTTATTTTTATAAGTTTGTTTTTATAAGTTGTTTAAAGGGGCTACAAACCTGGTTTACACATTTCGACTTTCTGGCCCAATTTTACTTTTTCGAGGGGCAGGTCACTATGCTTTAGGGTGTTCTAATAATTATTAATTATTAAAATGTTCATTGTGGTTTAATAATTTTAGTCGTGGCTGAATTATTTTAATTACGATATAATAATTTTAATCGTGGCTGAATTATTTTAGTTATGATATAATAATTTTAATCATTATTTAATCATTTTAATCATGATTTAATCATTTTAATTATGAATAATCATTTTAATCATGATTTAATCATTTTAATTATGATTAGTCATTTTCATTATGATTAATCATTTTCATTATGATTTAATCATTTTCATTATGATTTAATCATTTTAATCATGATTTAATCATTTTAATTATGATTAATCATTTTAATCACGATTTAATCATTTTAATCACGATTTAATCATTTTAATTACGATTTAATCATTTTAATCACGATTTAATCATTTTAATTACGATTTAATCATTTTAATCGCGATTTAATCATTTTAATTACGATTTCATCATTTTAATTACGATTTAATCATTTTAATTACGATTTAATCATTTTAATTACGATTTAATCTTTTTAATTACGATTTAATCATTTTATTTACGATTTAATCATTTTAATTACGATTTAATCATTTTAATTACGATTTAATCATTTTAATTATGATTTAATCATTATAATTACGATTTAATCATTTTAATTACGATTTAATCATTTTAATTATGATTTAATCATTTTAATTATGATTTAATCATTTTAATTATGATTTAATCATTTTAATTATGATTTAATCATTTTAATTATAATTTAATCATTTGATTTATGATTTAATCCTTTTAATTGCGATTTAATCATGCTTACGTTTGAGGGTTACTAGCTATAAAGTAAAACGTTTTCCAAACTGAAAATAACTCTCACTTCGGTGAATTTGGAAAACGGATGGCAAAAACGACTATTTCAAACATTTGTTTCTCGGTAAGTCTATAAATATGTTCTATAAGTGTGTCAGTAAGTCGAAATAATTTACTAAGTGCTGTGTCGAATTGAAGTCATACCCAAACTTAAAAACAAAGACCACGTATTTGGCCTAATAACTTAACCTAAAGTCTATAAACATTTGTGTCATTCTAGGAATGGCTCTCGCAAGTCGTCAGAAAGCTTCTGAATATTGTAAATTAAAATATTTCAAAAAATATTTTACAAAAAAGATATTTTAGATATTTTACAAAAATAATTAAAATATTTTACAAAAAGATATTAAATATTTTACAAAAAATGTATTTAAGATATTTTACAAAAATAATTAAAATATTTTACAAAAATAATTAAAATATTTTACAAAAATAATTAAAATATTTTACAAAAATAATTAAAATATTTTACAAAAATAATTAAAATATTTTACAAAAATAATTAAAATATTTTACAAAAATAATTAAAATATTTTACAAAAATAATTAAAATATTTTACCAAAAAGATATTTTAGATATTTTACAAAAATAATTAAAATATTTTACAAAAAAGATATTTTACAAAAATAATTAAAATATTTTACAAAAAATATATTTTAGATATTTTACAAAAATAATTAAAATATTTTACAAAAAGATATTAAATATTTTACAAAAAATGCATTTAAGATATTTTACAAAAAAGATATTTTAGATATTTTACAAAAATATTTTACAAAAAATATATTTTACAAAAAAGATATTTTAGATATTTTACAAAAAGATATTAAATATTTTACAAAAAATGTATTTAAGATATTTTACAAAAAAGATATTTTAGATATTTTACAAAAATATTTTACAAAAAATATATTTTAGATATTTTACAAAAATATTTTACAAAAAAGATATTTTAGATATTTTACAAAAAAGATATTTTAGATATTTTACAAAAAAGATATTTTAGATATTTTACAAAAAAGATATTTTAGATATTTTACAACAATATTTTACAAAAAAGATAACAGGAAACATTTAAAAAGCTAAAAATTAATACACTTAAAATAGACACATTTCATTAAAATTAGAAATATCGAAAATGGAGAACTGACCCACTTATGTAAAACATAGTAATATACTTAATAAAAAAATTTGAAATTCTAGATTTAACTATTCTGGTATTATCTTGTCCGTAGTAACTGATGAATAGTTTTTCGTCTATGTAAACGAAGTCTTTAAACTCCTTTAAAAAAAAGCCTAAAAATATTCAGAATGGTAGGAAATCTTCCCAATAGCAGTCTGTACAAAAATCTTAATATTATCAGAGTCGTTTTGGCAATTGATCAAATTCAACAATTATTTTATCCTCGAAAATACCAGCAGATAAATTAGCATGCTAAGCCCAAACAGGATTGAGCGCAGGCATCACAAAAGATAAATGTTTACTATCTAACTTAATTTTTTCTCGTTTTACGTTTTGCAAAATTTAAAGGAAGTACAAGTAACATAATCACTTATAAGTGTGCCCCAATATTAGATTTTAGTTCTAGCTGGGGCCCGGCCAAAACAGTCTTCACGGGATTTTAGTTCTAGCTGGGGCCCGGCCGAAACAGTCTTCACGGGATTTTAGTTCTAGCTGGGGCCCGGCCAAAACAGTCTTCACGGGATTTTAGTTCTAGCTGGGGCCTGGCCAAAACAGTCTTCACGGGATTTTAGTTCTAGCTGGGGCCCGGCCGAAACAGTCTTCACGGGATTTTAGTTCTAGCTGGGGCCTGGCCAAAACAGTCTTCACGGGATTTTAGTTCTAGCTGGGGCCCGGCCGAAACAGTCTTCACGGGATTTTAGTTCTAGCTGGGGCCCGGCCGAAACAGTCTTCACGGGATTTTAGTTCTAGCTGGGGCCCGGCCAAAACAGTCTTCACGGGATTTTAGTTCTAGCTGGGGCCTGGCCAAAACAGTCTTCACGGGATTTTAGTTCTAGCTGGGGCCCGGCCAAAACAGTCTTCACGGGATTTTAGTTCTAGCTGGGGCCTGGCCGAAACAGTCTTCACGGGATTTTAGTTCTAGCTGGGGCCCGGTCAAAACAGTCTTCACGGGATTTTAGTTCTAGCTGGGGCCTGGCCAAAACAGTCTTCACGGGATTTTAGTTCTAGCTGGGGCCTGGCCAAAACAGTCTTCACGGGATTTTAGTTCTAGCTGGGGCCCGGCCAAAACAGTCTTCACGGGATTTTAGTTCTAGCTGGGGCCCGGCCGAAACAGTCTTCACGGGATTTTAGTTCTAGCTGGGGCCCGGCCAAAACAGTCTTCACGGGATTTTAGTTCTAGCTGGGGCCTGGACAAAACAGTCTTCACGGGATTTTAGTTCTAGCTGGGGCCTGGCCAAAACAGTCTTCACGGGATTTTAGTTCTAGCTGGGGCCTGGCCAAAACAGTCTTCACGGGATTTTAGTTCTAGCTGGGGCCCGGCCGAAACAGTCTTCACGGGATTTTAGTTCTAGCTGGGGTACGGCCGAAACAGTCTTCACGGGATTTTAGTTCTAGCTAAATGAGTAAGTTGTAGAGCATACTCGAAAACCTTTAATGGAGTTGGTATGGTCAAAATCGTACATTTTGTCACTGAAATAATAGGTCATGAAAAATAACAAGTTGGTACTACAAAAATGTTTTTACGCCTCATGTTATTGTAATGATTGTCTGTGAAAAATGAACATGTTTTGAGCCAAATCCTTGTTTTACTTTTACAAATTAAGTGTTAGAACAAGTGCAATTATTATAATAAGGAATTACAGAAAGTGTTTTACAAATACGGTTCAATAATGCCACCGTCCGCTGCTATACAAATCGGTACGCGATTAAGCATATTCTGGAACGAGCCATGGACCATATATGGAGTAACGAGTTGGAACGCTGCAATGATTCTCTGGCGCAAGTCGTCTTCGCTAGTGACTGGCGTCTTGTATACTTCCTCCTTGACGAATCCCCACAGGTAAAAGTCCAGCGGTGTCAAATCTGGGGACCTAGGAGGCCATCGCACTGGACCATTCTTCCCAATCCAACGCTCGGGGAACTCGGTGTTGAGGTATTGCACCACATGTCGTTCCTGGTGAGGAGGTGCACCGTCATGCAAGAACCAAAGGCGTGGTAGGTCGACTAAAGGGACATCTTCCAATGCTTCTGCTACTTCATTTCGTAGAAACGCCAAGTTGCTCACCCCATTAAGCCGATTCGGAAGAAAAATGGCCCAATGACGCGATCTCCTAGTAGACCTGCCCAGACGTTTAAGCGGAATTGTACTAGATTATGATGTGGAAATCCCCAGTGCGGATTTACATCGCTCCACATATGGTTATTCTGGTGGTTAAATGGGCCGTCCGTTCCATGGGAACACTCGTCGGACGCCAGGATCAAACGGAGGAAATCGTCGTTGGCATCCGCCATGGTACTGAACCAGTTACCGAAATCCAGCCTAAGACGCTGATCACCATCGTGAAGTGCTTGGTGGAGCGTGGCACGAAATGGGTGAAATTTATGGTGGTTAAGGACACTCCAGACATAATATTTTGACAAGTCCAAATCGGAGCATGCCATTCTTATACTTGCTCGAGGGTAAGCGACAAAGTAGGCGATGACTGTGTCTTCCATATTAGTGTTATGACGTCCAGGTCCGCGGAATCTGGGATTCACATTGCCGTCTCCTTCGAAGTCAGCAACAGCTCGGAGAATAGTGTGGTGATTTGGTTGACTGTCAGGATATAACATTTGAAACAACCGACTTGTTAAACGCGTGTTTAGATGACCATCACCGTAGTATAACTCAACCATCCTGGACCGCTGTTCACGAGTATAACGATTCATACTTTTTTTAACGGATTACGTAGAGATAATGTTTTTCAAACAAAATGGACCAACATTTTAAACGAATCAGAAGTGCAAAAAAAAAGCTTTCGGAAATTCAGTTGGCATAAATTAGACATTTTGTAGCCCTAAAACCTACTTTTTCTTGTTTAATAAAAAACACCAACTTTTTGTCCCTAGAAAACGTGTGCGGGGTCCTACTGTAATTCCTTATAAAATTGCTCTTGTTCTAACACTTAATTTGTAAAGGTAAAACAATGATTTGGCTCAAAACATGTTCATTTTTCACAGACAATCATTACAATAACATGAGGCGTAAAAACATTTGGGTAGTACCAGCTTGTTATTTTTCAGGACCTATTATTTCAGTGACAAAATGTACGATTTTGACCATACCAACTCCATTAAACGGTTTTCGAGTATGCTCTACAACTTACTCATTGAAACGTTTCGTCTACCACCTAGCGTTCAAAAACTACAAATTCTAAAACCGAGAAATTCTCAAATAATAACGATCTCCACCGAGAGAGTACACATTGAAAATTTCACATTTCTAGAAGGTATAGTTTTTGAGACCAATGCCTGGGCCGATCAAATGAAGACACCCTGTATATGTATATATGTATATATATATATATATATATATATATATATAGGTTTAATGTGACCAATACAAATGAATACTGAATAGTTTACAACGGTTCAATGATGCCACCGTCGACTACGATACATGCTTGAGCTCGTTTAACGACGGAGTTCATAGTGTTGTTCAACATTTCAATTGAAATGTCTCTAATTAGATTATTTTATTATCAAACACTGAATTCATTAACCTTCAATGTCTCGGCTTCCGATTGGTCAAATTTGGTCAAATCAAAGTGATTTGAACTAATAATATGGCGAGCAACAACTTTCTAATTGGAACCAAATCCGTAAACCCAACGGTTCTCGAGATAGTTTTATAATGACCTTGAAGACATGGTTCAAGGTCATTCAGTTTTACACTAGTTAATATCCCCCTGCACGAGGAATGTTCCATAGAAATTTGAAATTTGAAAACAAACGTTTTACAGATATTTATCATTTTTCGTTTTTAAATGGACGGTGTATATAAATAATAAAAAGATTATTTTTCCTAAGAATTTAATATTTTCGGAACGTATAGCACGCGCAGGGGGTCATTAGGTGAAATAAAACACATATATTTAGCGGGAGCAGCTTCTTCTGTTATGGTCTTAGCTATCTTGTTCTCATTTGTGATATGCACGCATGAGTGAATTTCATTATCAGTGTTTTTATTTTGACAGCCATCATTTACATTATCTCTAGCTGTCCTCCCTTTTACAAGTAGGGGCGGCGCCAAATTGAACCGAAGGGGGCGAGAAACTTCCCTGAATTAAGGGGGTCAATTAACGCTAATATTTATCCTCATACCCAGCGACCAGGTTTGTAATCATCAAATGTTCCCGAGGCTATGATGCGGCTGATCTAATAACCATTCTTATCAGGTTTCATTATGACGTTCGCGGAAGAGCCCATGGTTATATTTAGCAAAATATTATTATTTATCTTCTTGGAATTTGTTTTGAAATTTACAGGCAGTCGTTTAAAGATATCGTAGTTTGCTTAAAGATTGAATAATTTGGTTAAAGTCGGTTCTATTTCATCATCTATCAGAAGATTCTTGCTAACCTCAAATGAAATACTTTAAAATCAGTTGCGATAAACATTTCTGAAATTCTTTCTACTCGGGAAATGTCGTACATTTTAATCAGAATTTTTAAAGAAATATTTCTTTCTCTATTTGAAATGTCAGAATATTAATTTTTATACGTAAAATTATGCGTACAGTATCATTTCGGAGGGGGGGGGGGTGGAGATTTAAGATTTGTAATATTTCTAAGTAGGAGTTGTAACCATTGAGGAGTAAAAACGCGAACAAGTAAAGAGACCAATAAGTAGGGGAGAAAACTAAGCTTTAATGGGGAAAAATATGCGGTACTTCGGCAGATAGGCCTTCAAGGCGAAAAACTTTAATACGACTCATTGAGTTGGGAGTAAATAGAGGTACAACTAAATTTGGCTGGCGCGGGACCAATTTCGTTCCATAAGGAGACTTTATCAACTTTATCGTTCTACCGTGGCGGCATCTGTCTCTAATGGTGGAAACTATATTGCAATTGAATTTTTTTCGCGAATCTGATGCGAAATTGAAATGTATGATTACTCGTAACAAACAAACCTTTGAAGTTGTTTAAAAAT
Source organism: Leiobunum rupestre (assembly GCF_980474605.1). Classification (NCBI taxonomy): domain Eukaryota; kingdom Metazoa; phylum Arthropoda; class Arachnida; order Opiliones; family Sclerosomatidae; genus Leiobunum; species Leiobunum rupestre. The sequence goes on from NC_143386.1 coordinate 58,749,034, forward strand.
AATTTTATTCTGTCAACACGATCCTTTTAACTCAAGTTACGGTGAGTTAGCTAATAATTATTTATTTTTAGCCATATAACTTTACAAAATATAGATGGCACTACCGGCTAATTATAAAGATGAATATCGTACAATCTTATCAGAACAGGTCCCGCGTAACCATGGCAACCGAAATCGTAATTGTAATTCTAGCAGTATTATTCCCAATCCAATGGTTGTCACCGATATCAATTTAAGTTTTCCGAAGCGACTCGTAGCAACGGTTCCAAAATTTCATTGATGACGTCACTTGGATTTTTTCCCGTGATTTATTAAATTCCCAAATCGATTGCTTAGCCTAGTTTTTCGTTGTGTTGTGTCATCAATATATTCATTTCCATCATGAATATCGGACTGCATTAGATAGTCTAGCCCATAGAGATAGAAATAAGTAGAGACCCGGTAAAATCTGCGAGATTGAAACCGAGTCCTGTGTACCAGAGGGGCCAAAATACGTGGTGCCACCTACACTCGGAAAAGAAAAATGTATTTATTTAGTAAATGTATAGAGAGAAAAAAGGTGAAATTACCTATAATACTCAAAATTAAATAAAATTACGGAAAATAAGTAAATAATTATCTTTTAATATATATGTATGTATATTTATATATTAATATAATAATTTTCAAAAGTCGTCTGTCCTTGGAAAAGGATTAATTTTATGAGCTTTTTTCTACTAGCGTCTTTCTGGAGTTGATAATTATTGTATCTGCTTATTTTCCTTAGTCGTATGGTCACATAAATATGGATGATTATTTTGACCAGAGCATTAAGATTGTGTTTGCGTGTCAAGTTCGTCATAAAACATGTGCATATTCAATGTTGGAAAAATGTCGTCTGAGAGACTGAAGACCTTTTCACACGAGCCAACTTTTCAAATCAAAATGCTGAGTCAGCAAAAATGGATCAGTGATCCATTTTTTTCTCGCGTACTTTTTTGGTGGATCAACTCGTCGAACTTTTATTCCCACGAACCAACTAGTTGACTCAACTCAAGTTGACTCATCTAGTTGGATCAAAACGTTGGCTCGTGTGAAAAGGCCTTGAGAGTAACTGGCGCATTACCAAACACTTTATTTTTAAATTGATGTTTTTGCGACGGTTTTTATTGCTCCAAAGAACATCACTGCTTTCTCAATCAAGCTACAAATTTTAACAATCCAAGTCGATGGATGACATAGTCCACCCTTTAAAACGAGCAGAAGTTTAGTTGGGTCTTTTGCATAGTAATGATCAGTTAGTGAGGTGTTCGATAGTCATGGTTGCAATGAATATATTCATGAATGGTTGTATATAATTTAGGTTGGCTTAGGTTAAGGCAGGCTAAGGTTGGGGTAAGTTAGGTAAGGATTAAGTTATGTTAGGCTAGTACTAGGTTGAGGTTAAGGTTAAGGTAGGCTAAGGTTAAGTTATGTTAGGCTAGTACTAAGTTAAGGATATAGGTTAAGGTTAAGTTATGTTAGGCTAGTACTAGGTTAAGGATAAGGTAGGCTAGGGTGAAGTTAAGGCAGGCTAGGATTAGGTTACGGTTAAGGTAGACTAGAATTACGCTAAGCAGATTAGGATTAGGTTAAGGTTAAGGTAGGTTAGGGTTAAGTTATGTTAGGATAGTACTAGGTTAAGGGTAGCAAAATCGTGTGCAAAAATAATTATGTACATCTTCCAAGTACATAAAAGAATGCAAAACAAAACAAAATAAAATAAAATAAAAACACATTTGTTAGAAGAAAGCTTAAAACACAAAGTTCATAAATAACCCCTAATAGAAACCAAGGAGGATGTGCAGGAAAATTTAATTTAATGCATTTTAGGATTAGGGAAAAGTTAAGGTAGGTTAGAAATAATTTAGGGTTAAGGTAGGTTTGGGTAGCGCTCGGCGATTTGAATAATGCATAATTATCCGAAGTCTATCACCTCATTTGTTTCAGTTATTTTATTCGGATAAACAATTTAGTACGGTTAACCGATAAATATTATTATCCGTATAGATAAATCTGTCGAAGAATATTTTTTTATATACCACAAAGGTTCTTTCGTAACAAAGATATTTGAAAAATAAAAATCAGCGTTTATTTCATTTAATGAATAAAAAACATTCTTTAAAAAAAAGATATTTTTATGAATATATTTTTATTTTTGGTACGATTAATTTAAAGAGCAGCTAGCCGCTGAAGATTGTTCGTTTTGTTTTTAATATAATTTTTCCTGAAATATTATTATTCGAAGAAAAAAAAAATTAGAAAAATAATATTTGCCGTAAATCTATTACGAAAAATAATTAAATTGCTTTAAGTTAAGTTAGAAGAAACTAGGAGCAACAAACACAACACCCCAGGAAGAAACCACCTATGGACTGTGCGAAGGGTGATAAAATACGCGAAAAAGTAGATTAGTCCATAATTAAAAGGGATAATATAGCTAAACCTAAACAAATTTGAAGAAATTAAAATACTTACTAAGAACTCGTACCAATAGGTATTCGAGCAAACAAAAAGACGCGAATCTCGGATCAAATAGATCTTCGAGTAATAAACTACATAAAAACTACCACACTACCCCCCTTTTCGGCTTTTGAATTTTTTAATGTTTAGGCTTAGTTTCTCTTTTCGATATAACAGTCGCCAGCCAGATTTCCCGCACGGTACTGATGAGTTCCAAATAGAACGAAACCGGTCTACCGTTGGAATTTCTGGCTATTTTATTTAGTTTTTATGTAGTTTATAACTCGAAGATCTATTTGATCCGAGATTCGCGTCTTTTTGTTTGCTCGAAGACCTATTGGTACGAGTTATTAGTAAGTTTTTTTATTTCTTCAAATTTGTTTAGGGTTTAGCTATATTATCCCTTTTAATTATGGACTAATCTACTTTTTCGCGTATTTTATCATCATTAAATTGCTTTGCTAATCTAAAAACAATTAGTACTTTTTAAAATAAAATAAATAATTTATATTCGGTTAATTTTTTCTCTAAAATATCTCATTAACCGACCGAAAATTATTCTTTTAGGTAAACATTTTTAAACTTATATAACATTTTCCTTGGATAATGGATGGATAAGGCCGACCACTAGCAACAATTAATATTGGAATTTTTTATTTCTTACATCGTAAAATTATTATAAAACTTTCCAAATATATAAAAGAAATCTACGTTTTGGCATGACGAGTAAGCGAAATTAGTACGATTGATTTTTTACCTTTTTCGTAACTGATGACAGACTACCTAATGCAGCTCTATACTTATGGTAGAAATTAGTACATTCATGATCACACTTCGATTTCGCTTCCTTTCGCCAACTGCTGAAAATCTGCATTGGGCGTTAAGCGAACACATATAGGTCTCATTAGAGTTTTATAATAACATTATTCTTAACTGAGCGCACCAGAATTCGTAAGTTGGGAAAATGAAAATAATGTAATATTCCTAATGAAAATAATGCACGTAATAAATTTCAGATATATGACAAACAAGTAGCGCGTTCAAAATAAGGGAACTAAAAATTGGATATTGGAAATTTTTACTATAATATTTTTAATTCGGCATATATTGAGAGATTCATTAATATTTTGTCTAGGTTATTTGAGCTTAGGTGGATCAAAGTTTGGTAAGAAGAGGTATGCTGTGTTAAATAAGATTAAATTGGTTAATGTGAGGTTAAAATGGTTTAACCATGGACTAATTAACAACAGGGACGGTCCGGCCCGGGAAAAAGGTAAAAAGAACAAGCATCGACGCACTCTAGCGGTACTCGCGGGCATAAAAGGAAATGCTTGTATAGGCTGGTGATTCAAATAACCGGGGGGGGGGGGAGAAAATAGGGAAAGAAGCTTCCTTGGAATGCTTGGGCCTTTGGAATTTAAAAGTTGAACCATGAGATTACCATGCGGTGCTAATATATTAGTCTTTTAAATTAATCGTCGTAAAAATTTAGAATGTCGAGCTTTTCCGATAGTACATATAGTAAAATATTCTGCTTACCGTCTGAAAGCAATTCCCAAATTTGTTTCGGTAATTATTATCATCATAATATAATATTATTCATAAATATAAATGATTGTACCAAGGCTTAAAAGTTGTTTACCTTTTTTTGATGATGAATAATTTCCGAGATAATTTCGAATCTATCTTAGAATCGGAGGTGGAAAAATATCATTTAACTATACCAATTATACTAAAATAATAACTATAATTATAGTTATTTAACGTTATGAGAGACGTTTGGGGTTTCCTTTGTAAACAACAATCTGAAAATTCAAATCCCAACCGCTAAAACCGTTAAAAATCTGTTTCCTGTTTATGACGTTTGAATCACCAGGATAAAAAATATTTGCCTGGCAACGCTGCTGAACGCGTTAACACTTTTTTTTTGGGTCTTTATAGGGAAATGTTATAGATCTGGACCGTCCCTGTTGTTAATTAGTCCATGGTTTAACGGTAAAACAACTTATACTTTGACTAAAGGATAATTTTTAAGAAGTTTAAATATAGACCCGTGCTTAGTGAAAATTTTAGGCAGAAGTGTCGCCACCTACTGGTCGAGTTTGAAAATAACAATGTGAATGCAATTCTACGATGTTATACGTAAAATTCAAAAGTCGTCTGCCAAATTCATAAGAATAGTTAACACGACTGAATGTAATAGGTACTTAAATTATAACATGTTAACGTAACTTAAGTGAAGTTTATTATGACTTTTGAAATTATCATAGTTTGCCCGTTTAAGGATTTTCTATACTAAAATACATTTTTGAAAAAGAAATTGCAAAAACGAAAAAGAAAATATCTTTTATATTTATAGATAATTTATCAGAACTAATTATTTTTGAAACTTGCTATTCAATAGATTGTCTTTTCTAAGTGAAAAATATATAATGGAAGAATAAAAATAACGTTTTTTTCAGTTATAATAGCTATTTTATAAGATAAATTTATTTTTAAAAGTTTATCTCTCAAAAACTATCGTTCCATATTTCAAAAAAATAATACAACGAAAAAATCAATAATTGATGGCTTTGCGTAACTAAGTTATTTTATTTAATCAATTATTATTTAAGGAATAGCTTATATAAATTATCAATTGTAAAAAATAACTGGTAAACCTCTTTTCGTCGTTTTCCAATAATTTATCTAACCCGCTTAATTTCTTAGCTTACTTGCAAATAAAATATTTTTTCTATCTCGGTAAGCTAAAGTGATTAAAACAATATTTATAATTTTTTTGAGATTTAAAGTTATTTTATCGGATTTTATTTTTTTTTAATTTTTTTAATTAAATTATCTTTACAATTAACTAGAAGTAGAAAAACTTATAAAAATAACCGAATTTGGTGGTTATTTGAAAAATAACCGAAATTTCATCAGATAATGGATGGATAATGCCGACCACTATATTTGGGTAATATTAAGAATAAGGTAATTCAAAGCCTGGTTAGGTTAAGTTTAGGTGAGATTGGGACAGAGTTAGGTTAAGGTAAGAAAAGGTTAGATTAAGAATAAGCTAGGTCAAAGGTTAGGTTAAGGTTAGATTAAGAATAAGCTAGGTCAACGGTTAGGTTAAGGTTAGATTAAGAATAAGCTAGGTCAACGGTTAGGTTAAGGTTAGATTAAGAATAAGCTAGGTCAACGGTTAGGTTAAGGTTAGATTAAGAATAAGCTAGGTCAACGGTTAGGTTAAGGTTAGATTAAGAATAAGCTAGGTCAACGGTTAGGTTAAGATTAAGTGAGATTCGGGTACTATATGACCCTCTCCAAATTTGACTGGGAGGAGCAATTTAAGGCACACAGTATCGTTTGAACTTAACTAATTTCCCACGCTGTTCTTCAGAATTTGATTAGATGGATCTACTACCACAAGTAGAGGCCACTTGAAATTCGGGTAAATATTTTCAAATGCTTCTGTCACCCTTTAATATAATTTTCTTCGGTTCAAACCTTCAAAATATAAATAAGGTTTAATGAAATGAAGACTTGAAAAGTTTAAACTTCTGGCAATTTTACTATCCCTTCAAACCTCTTCATTTTACATTAAATATAGCTTTTCTATCAAATCGTATTTGAAATTTCCTAAAAGTGTCTTCACTTCAACCGAATCTAAATTATTATTTTTTAAATCATTAAATCGGGAACGTTTTAAGTGACCTTGATCCCTCCTACTTCTTAAATGTTGAAGGCCCTTGTTCTATCTTATATTGGCTCTCTCTATTCAATTTTAAAACCTTTATAAACGAACCACTCTAGTAACTGTTAAAGGCTTTACAAGCCCCTTTGACAACTATAGAAAATATCGACCTGATTATGAAGTTCAGGCATACGTCGCAAGTGAACTTGGCGCTGCGTTACGATGGCGATGAATCTTCTTCATCGGCTAATTTTGTAATTTTGGCTCGAGACCAGGGCTTATAGAAAATAAAAACGCTTACTTCGGAATAATAATAACAAATTATTTAAAGGGAACATAAAACTGGTATGGACGTTATTCCAATTTCCGTCAAGCGATGGTATTTGGATTCTTGGAATCTTTTAAAGGGACCATGCTTGAACAGATGCTATTTCAAGGCGGTTGTCACCCAGGTTTCCTTCAAATTAATTAATTTATTTTTATATTAAAAGATTTCTTTCGATTCCAAGTACTTAAATCTTTTATTTTTTGAAATTACCGTCACTGCTCAAAAGTGAGAGCGTGTATTTCTTTGTAATAATATGTACTTTCATGAATTTATTCATTTACCCATGAATATGGATCTGTAGCTATGGTACCTTCATCGTCAAAAGGAGGTTGAACTAACTTTCGATTTACGTCATTCAACTTTTTAAATAAACCAATCGGAGGTTACGATTTTATTTTCGTAATTCGAAGAGCGCGCCCTTAAAAAATCGTCTGCTTCAGTGCTTTCATCATCGTCCTTTCTTTGCGGGTTTGTTTATAGTCAGGGCGGTTTAATTTGTTATTTAAATACGTTTGAAAGTTAGTTTTATTGTTTTCTCTTCTAATATGGAATGTTCAAAGGTGGATCTTTTGAAAGTTATTCTTTCCACCGCTTGTGATACCACGGCCAACTTTGATCACGCGCTGTTCGCGCTACAGCGGCCAACACATTCGTCGAAATTCCGCGAGCAAGGATTTCCCCCCCATAAACTGTACTATAATGTGTAGGAGGTCAGCGCCACGCTCGGTTTTTATATTAGCTTCAATGTAAAAGCTATTCTAAAAATAATAATCCGCTAGGGGCGCTGACGTCATACACATCTTTTGCTCATAGGTTAACACAGAAACATCAACGAATGAGATGGCCGCTGTAGCGCGATAGATGCGCGAGACATCAAAGTTGGCCGTCACGCAGTCGTGATACTCACAACAACCTAAAACTAATTCGGTTAAGTAACGGCCTAGGCTTATCATCATTTGAAATAAAGAGAAAAGATTCTAATATTTTTCCCTGCTTTATCTGGACAAATAATAATAATAATTCGCAAAGAGTTTAAAAATTGTGCTTTAGCTGCGTGTAGGATGTAAAAAATGCCCTTGTGCTTGCATTAATCATTTTTCTGATTAAGTTTTTGTAAAGTTGCAACGAATCATCAAGATTCTATATTTGAATGATATGATGAATATCACATTTTGAAGATGAATGGGTGGTGCAGGTGGTCAAACATTCATTTTCTGTCTAGGAACGTAAACCAAAATATTCTACCAGTTGAAGTCGAGGATTTTAAAAAGTCCTTCTTCCTTATCAAAGGCTAATATGGCCATAACGTTTTGAGATAATGATTCATCACTTATTGTTGTTATTTTATTTAAACTATTTTCAATATCACGCGCTACTTTGGCATTTTTCTTAGGCATTGATTCTCGATTCTCGAACAAGCTCGAAGCCTCGAACCAATTTTATTTTTTATTTTTTTATTCGGGACAATTCAGTCCGCTCGTCCACCTGATTAATCAGGGCGAGATATGTGTAACGGCCACGCCAACGGGGGGATACGCGGTGACAGGGGTGGGGGACACCCGTGGTGGAAGTATTCCGACCACCCGTTAGGGGATTGGTGGTCGTCCTCACACGGCCATCCACAAACTCTGCCAAGTCTGCATCCCAGACGCTTGGGATTACAGGATTACGCCACTACTCCGGGCGCCTTGAACCCATTCAACTCAATCGCCGAGGATAGGAATTTTCATTCAGAGGCGATAGCAGACGACGCGTACCAGAAGGGGCGGAGCCGCGAATGGCGCGAAGTTTTTAGACAAACCTCGTTTTGACGAGGATGCCTACAGCACTATAGCTGATCCATATTCATGGGTAAATGAATAAATTCATGCTCCTTTATAAATCATATTTTCTCGATGTAATAGATTTACATACTCGCTATATGTAATTCTTGCCAAAAGCATTTTGAAAAATCCCAGTTAAAGGGATCCATCACTCACAACAGGGGGAGGCATAGGGGTCACATAAAATCCAGACTTGCAGTGTGCTTCAAAACCAGTTTTTTTGTGACCCCTATGCCTTCCCCTGTTGTGAGTGAGGAATCCCTTTAATAACATTCGACGTTTTGTAGGCGGCCGACGGTCGGCTGACCCTTTTACCCCTAGGACATTTCGACCCTAAATCCAAAGGTCGGCCGACTTTAGTGTTTAGTACCTTTTGCCGACGTCGGCCCGACTCTAATTTGCTACAGGGGTATTAGCAATCTTCAATCGCTCTATTTCGTCAGGTCGTCTTCAGGGCCGCCTTATCCATAAGGCAGACTAGGCAAAGTGCCTAGGGCCTACGGAACGTTTAGGAGACATTAGGGCCTACGTTTCCACATAATAGGGCCAGGGCCGTGCAGAGGTATCCTGGGGCCCGCGGTCAAACTTACTCACGGGCCCCTTCGATTTGCACCCCCCCCCCTTTGAGCCCTGAAACGTTTTCCCAAATTACCTTGATTTGCACCCCCCTTGAGCTTCTTTGATGGGCCCTACAGCTATGGGCCCCCCTCTTAGGCCCTTTTCATCCGGGCCCCGGGGATTTTGCCCCCCCTGCCCCCCCCTCTGCACGGCCCTGAATAAGGCCTACGAAGGTCCGAAAAGTCGGTAAATTAGAGATTTTTGCCTAAGACCAACGGAAAGGTTAAAACGGCTCTGGTCGTCTTCCAGTTTTATGGAAGCGAACTAATGTTACCATTATCAAAAAGTTTCCAAATTCCAATGCGGTTGACATTTAAAGGGAATATAACCTCTGGTATTTCTGTCGCGCTCCGAGGGTTCCAATATTGTCCGCTGCCTCCCATGGTTTTTCACACCTGCGGCGCTGATAATCGCTGATTGTGAAGGAAATAAAGGAAATTGATGGGGTCTTCCATAAAGAACGCGTTGGAGGTTCTATTCCCTTTAACATGTCTGCCGCGTAAAGTACTTGAAACAAACGTTGCAGATAACTTGGTGATGTTCCTCAAAAACCGATCTTTCTTCTCGAGGGACAAGCAGGGGTTTTGTTTTAAGCCGGTCGTGGTTTACGAACCTCATCTCAACCCTTGAGGATGTAACTATGTGCTTAGATATGGAGATTCCGTGAACCTGGTTTACCTTGACCTTCGTACTTAAGGCTATCAATACAGTCCCTCATACGCTGCTCATTCGTAAATTAGAGGGCTTACTAGCTTAGAGAGATATTCCACCAATGATTGTAAACTGGATCGCGGATTTTTTTAGTGGTCGAACCTAGCGTCTGGTCCTGCGTGGAGTTTGTTCGGAATGGTATGACGGAATGGTATGGGTGCCTCAAGGATCTGTGTTGGACCCTATTCTATTTATAATTTGTATTAATGACCTTCCCCTGGTAATCAAAGAGTCTTTCCTCAAATTGCTTGCTGATGACAATAAGATTGGTCATAAAATTGCTTCCCAGGCAGACTCTGTATCTCTCTAACGAGACATCGATGCTATAGACCATTGGGTCTCCTCTAAATTGCATGGGCTTCAATAATACTAAATCGGTCGTTCTTCACTGCGGGGCAAATAACCCTCTTTAGGTGGTAAAGTGATAGAGGGCCATGCTGTGGTTCGGGACCTTGGGATCAGGCTTATGTTAGGGAATGCCCACAGCAAAGTAGCCTCTGCGCGTGGTATGAACGGTTAAATAGGTTAAATATAATGTCCCTGAAGAACAGGCGTCTTTGCGCTGACCTTGTCGAAGCCTTTAAAATCATTTATGGCGTGTATGACGTGGCTACAGCAGACTTCTTTGACATCTAGTGGGAAGGGTGAAAGGCTCCAACAATCCAAAAACAGATGGTGCAATGGTGTAGCCAGGAGGGTTTTCTTTACTCAGAGACAGGGCCGGATTAAGACTTTATGGGGCCCTGGGCCCAAGTTAATTTTGGTGCCCCCCCCCCCCCCCTTTCAATATGGAGCGAAGCGAGCTAGGCGCTTCCTCAATTTATAATTGAGAAATGGAAGGAAAATTCATTTTGCTGCCAGATGGGGCTAGACGGAAGTCCGTCAGAGAATGTGACAATCAAACATTTTTGGTTCATATAGGGGTGGACGCATTTACTAAAATTACTCCGGAAAATATTTTTCGAACACTCTTGGTGCCCCTTGTAGGCTTGGTGCCCTAGGCCCAGGCCTATTCGGCCTATTGGTTAATCCGGCCCTGCTCAGAGAGTTGTTAAATTTTGAAATGACATAATCCTCCGCTTCGGCCTTCAAATGTCGATTAGATAAATTTCGTAACTGATGTTGAGCTATTTTTATATCATTCTAATTTTTTTCCCGGTATTATTCTAATGTATTCCTTTTTCCTTTTAACGATAGGTCGTATTAATTACCGTATTTACTATTTTATTTTTATTTTCTCCATTTGTATAATGTAGCTATGTATAGTATTTCCTTTTTGTTCAATATTATATCGCGTTTTCTTTCTTTGGATATTGTATTATTTCTTTGTATCACGAGTCAGGGCTCAATAAGTGTACAGCTTTTTTTCACCTGAATTAAACCAATTATTATTGTATTTAGTTAAATTTGAAATTCCCCCCATTTCACAGACAAGCTCTTCACCAAGTAACGGCCAACTTAGATCCGTTCGAGGAATCGAGCGCATCTAACTTGGCCGTGACCAAGCTAAACTGAATTGGTTGTCTGTCTGCTTAGAAATAAGAAAGAAATACACTTTTGTAAAACGTAGAAGATGAATCATGGGCCAAATAATGATGTGTCCACCGCTGCCTTAAATTCTTACTTTATTTTATGATGAACTTAGAATTAGAACAAGTTTAGTTGTTTATGATGCAATTTTTTTAAAATTGAAGTGGAAACGAAGCGATATGAAATTTCGTATAACACCGAAGCTTAAGGTATTTTAACTCTTTACTAAAGAGTCTTTAGTGTAAAGCTAGATCGTGCTTGCAGTTCTACGCATTTCTCGTAAAATTATTACTAAGAGAACGATGTCGTACGATTTACATACTGCTACAAGTGTGGGGGATTACAAAGGTGTCAAAGAATATTTGGAGATTCCATGCTATTTGGACAGTGTAAACTCTTCCAATAAAAGTAGTTGGACTCCTCTAATGTATGCCGCGTATTACGGCCATGTTGAAATTTTACAACTCCTCCTCGAAAACGGTGCTGATGTTAATTGCAGAAATAATCAACAACAAACATCACTAATGCTCTCAGCTATGTGTGGCAATGATAATTGTTGCCTAGTTTTGCTCAAGCATCGAGCGAGAGTAGATGATAGAGACGGTATGTCGTGGACTTCCCTAGTATATTCAGTTAGCGCGGGATATCCCAGTGTTGTTCAGTTGTTAATTCGTTATGGAGCTGATGTAAATGTTTTTATTGAGAAAGATAAAATGACAACGTTTTTAATTGCGGCTGCATCGGGTCACGAACAAATTTTGAGGTTGTTAGCTGAAGCTGGTGCAAATCAATATGTTAAATCATCTTTGGGCAAATCTGCACAGGCGCTAGCTTTAGAAAACGGACATACCCATTTAGCGAAGTTCTTTGATAGTGGAAGTAATACTCTATTTGGTTTTCCAACGAATGATTATCAAGTTACTGGAACACCTAAGATAGTAGAATCAAGATGCAATTATCTCCAAAGTCCAAAGGTTTCATCACCTATTTCACCTTTTCAACTTGAACCTCCCTTCCCCAAAGATCTAAGAGCCTTACTGAATATTTTAGGACTATCTGAATATTGCGATTTATTTGAAAAGAGAGGTATTGCTATGACGGAATTTCTTAAACTGAATGGCGAAAGTTTAAAAGAAATTGGTGTTAACAAATTAGGACCACGTTGTAAAATGAATAGTGCCATAACTCGGATTAACTCCAACAATATCCCTGATAAGCCTAAACCACTCACTTCTGATATTCACGTTGAAACAAAAGCTCCAGAATCTACTTCAGCCATGCCTAGAGAACAACTTATGTTCATATTAAGTCCTCTGCTCTCGTTACAATTAAAAAGTGAACAGCTGAAACATAATGTGGCTACCTTAAAAGAAAAAGTTACCAAAAATAGCAGAAAACACTATAAAACACTCGCTAGTATTGTCACGAAAGATATAGAAGAAACTGAACAACTGTCATTGGGCATTGAAGAAAATTTATCATACATTTTAAAAATTCTCAACGAATCGATTGAACCAACGATTAGATTTTAAATTATATATTTTTTAGCCAAAGATTAAGTGCCATGATAAATGATTTTAACCATTCTTATTATACTTAAATTATATACTATTTTTGAGATAAATAAATATTTATTATACAATTAATAGTTTGTTTTTATTGCTTTAGTTTTTTTTAATTCAACACTATGAATGAAATTGACGATGCTCTTGAAAAGAACGCCCTACTTCTTACGGAAATGGAAGAAGAAATCAGTACCCTTCCGAGTGCTCAAAATAACTGGTTTTATATGTTACCAAAATCAATAATTAAAAAACCATCGGATGGCAGTGAAATGGAGGATGAAATGAAAGCCATTGATGTTTATGCTGAATTGATTAAACATGAAAATAAAGGGGAAAATAGCGGTAGCATTTTTAATGAGTCTTACTATAGTACTGCGATGGTAAGTTCATTTATGTAATAGTGATATTATGAGTAGAAACATAAGTGTATAATATTTTTGCATAAGTGTGTCAATTCCTATTCTTCACATCCAAAAATTTAACTGAGAGCTATACACAATACAGATTGCATTAAGGGCTTCCTCGCCGTTTTACATTCGCTTGTTAACACGTGACACTTAGCCTTTGACAGCGCTAGGGGAAGATTTTCTTCTTGTGATGACGTCAGTCCGTTTCTAGCTCTCAGTAAAATATGCTCCAAAGTAACAAACTTGTGGAACAATATTATAGACTTATGGTAGAAATAATTGTAGCCTATTTTTTTCAGCCTGAAACTGACGACAAGGAGCTTGAAGTAGTCTTTCTAAGCCAAAAGAATTATAACAAACTTATAATATCTGATTTAAGTCATGTACGATCCTTTTAATTTACTATGAAACTAATTTAATGTGAAAATTAAATACTTGATTAATTTAGGTGGAGTACTTATGCAAAGCAATGAGAATTAGGGAGTTGACTTTCAGTGAATTAAGCGAATTTTGTTCATTTCTGGAAAGTAACGAAGAAAGTATTCCACTTAGAACTGGAATACATGTTTTTAAGGAAGCAATATTTTATCAAGTTGGTTTTAAAATTGTTAAAAATATTTATAATTATACCATGAATTTATTCATATGAATAAATTCATGATTATACGTATATTGATGTTGAAAATTTCAGATACAAAAAATAAATAAGGATAACAAAATGCCAGCGAGTTTACACGCAAACATTAAAAATTTGAGCGTTAAATATCCGGCTTTCATTCACCAGGGTGTTTTAACACCATGTTTTGAAGACAAATTGAATGGTATTTCTAATTTTTTTTAACATAATAATAATTTTGCTTTTAAAAGTTGCGTCCATGTTTTATTACAGAATTATCACAAATTGATGTTATTTGCGCTATATTTAGTGTGTTGCCATTGAACTTCATAGTTAAATCAATAAAGTAAAATTTATTACTTTAATAATTTCAAAATTTATTTTAATTTAGTTGTTTAGTTTTATATCAGCTTCTGACATAGTAGAAGAAAATTACATTTCCATTCTGGAGGTTGTTATAAACAAAAATGTAAGATTTTATATTAGAAATTACTTTTAAAATAAATTTTTCATTTAAATTTTTTTTTTTAAATTCAGTTTGATCTTGACGAAGGAAGTGTGATGAAAATTCTTAACTACACGAAAATAATCAATGAGAAAAATGTTAAAAGTACTAAAATTGGCAAATTTTTATTATGCTTTTTGAATTCGTACAAAGATAAGGTACGCAACAATTATATTATTTTTGTCAAAATTCCATTTTAATATAAATTCATGTCCAATTTTTTTAAAATAGCTATCAAAAATACAAATGGATATTTTATATAAAATAATTGATGACCATAAGTCCTTCATGAAGAAACCGGCTTTGGCAAAGTTAAATAGTATTGCCAGTAAATAATAAAATAAGTTACTTATGGGATCATTTGTTATTGCTATTGTTTTTGCTTTTTACAACAGCAATTCCCACACCTGCGGCAACAGCAAACACAGCACCAATTGCCGTTAACCATGGCCAATTATCAGAAGCAAATGTTTTACATTTCTTCAACACAACTGACCACCCACCATTGGCTCTGACATATTCGCATATGACTCTTCGAACATAACAAACTGTGAAGTAAAACAGCCGTTCTTTAAGCGATGTTGCAGATGCCATGAAGACACTCTCTAATGTTTCATTACCAGTAACAAGTAGACTGATTGCTTTGGCCAAAATGACCAAAACCTTGATAACATCTTCAAGGTGTAAATGAGGGAAAAATGTATTTAGTAGTCCTTCTAGGGCATTTTGAGTCAGATCTATCAACTTCAATTTATTTGCTAGTTCAGTAGCGCTCTGTAGTATCATTCTTTTATCCGGATCTTGTTCACATTTAGCAACAACTTCCATCAAATTCCTCACTTGTTGCTGTAAGTCTTGCTTGTTTGCTTGGTGATAGGGATTCATTTGAATCATGTCAGAATTAGCCTCCTGAAATTCAGGGGCATAGTTTCCAATGATAGTCTTGTAAAGCATACATCCAACTTGTTCAGTATCATCTTTAAAGCTAGAAATGTCATCCATTTTTTAAACTACGCTCAATTCCAACCCCTAGTTTAACGCTATATGTTTTTTGTAATGTTAAATAATTATAATGGGAATTTTCATAGGTATACTTCAGACGCTTAAGTTTTACTTTCACTTTCTTACAGCGTTGCCAGCCTGATCATCTTACCAACAACCAGAAATTGTGTTTTTTATAGAAAAGGATAAGGCTTTTACGGGATATGTTAAAATTATGAAAAATTGTCATGGAAATAGATTTCAACAATATTCCCGGCTTATCACTGATTTCTACCATTATTTAACAATTGTCGGTATTCTATTTTCTTCTATTGTAAATGGCACCAAGGGTAAAATTATCGTATAAAACGATAATTATCATGCCGCCTGGCAATGCTGCGTTTTCATCTACGCAATAATTTATTTACGTAAGATGTCGCTACAATCGCAAAATATTCGTTGATAAACCATCGATATTCGGTGGGGGAGAAGTGAAAACACATCTAGCCGCTTATCGTCTGCTATAAGTGATTTAGTTTAATTTCTTTATAAATACGCCACGTTACTTATTAGATGCTACTTATAAATTCTAGAAAGCGATTTCGTTTATAATTCTCCGAAAATCAACCAAATTGCGAATTATTTAAACGTTAAATCAAACAAACGAGTTTAGTTACGATAAATAGTGCTAAAAAACGCGATGCGGAGTGATATTCCTCATTCTGAAAATAGATCCTAATGATAGAGAGGAACCGTAGAGGGGAGGGGGGATGCTAGAAGTTGAAGATGGAATTCGGAATCGACCAATGAGCGCCCTTTATGAAGGGAAGAGTGAACCCGAAAAGTTTCTTTGCCGTTGTTCGCGCCTCCGCGCTCCGTAAACGACCGCGATAGTCCAGAACTTTTGCCAAGTTTGGTGTGTGAATTCATCCCGTGTTCTTTATGATTTTCAACGTCAAAAGAAGACTTTTATTATTATTTTGAAGTGATAATTGTTCGCGAGAACAACGTACGTTTCCAAATGTTGACCCCGGTACTGGAGGAAGTTTTATTATCATCTTAGAATGATTCATCTTCGACTTCTACTAGTTTGTTTCTCATGCGGAATTTTCACAGTCTTCGGTCTCGAAGGTAAGAGCACTCGTTTTTGTTGTGTTTCTTCGGTTAGCCGAGGCCCGATCATCCCGACGATGCTGAGGCCCGCTTAGGTTACCCAACGTACGCCCGGTTGATGGATGGTATTTTGTTGCGTCTCTCGTGATATATTGCATGGAACATATCTAAAAGATTGCCAATAACGTAGAAAATAATTTAAGTTAGAAATGGTCAAAGATGCTTAATTTAAGCTTCGATATATATTTACAAAAATTATAAATATAATCAGTTCTCGCGTAATTGTTTGACCGTTACCAAATCGTCGTTTTTATTCTATTTTTAGCTCTCGTTGTCGCTAAAGATAATTTAGCAGTTTAAAAACTACTAGACTCGATAGTTTTATCTCGGTGACAATTTTGACAGTACTTTATTGCGATCGTAAAGAGGATAAAACGAATGTGGGGGCGGAGATAGAAAAATAACAATAGGCCCAGTGGAGGATTAAATTAATATTAATAAAAGCTCTTTTTATATCTGCTGATAAAATGTATCATTCCATCAACGGTGGTAGTGACAATAAGTGGAATTTGTGGGGAAGTTCTAAAGAAAAACGTAAAAACTTAAGTTGCGCAAAAATTCTCGAAATAAAGCGTAGAAAATGGTAATTTCGTAGTGGAAGTCGTGACAGCGTATTTTTGAAAGCTATTAACCTGTCTTCGGTATGTCAGAAACCATTTGTCTAGAATAAATATCCAACCCCTGTTTGACCTTTAGATCTTTTTCATTTCGTGAATTTGGCTGGTTCTTATACTCTAGTTGGCTTATAATTGAAAATTCGTTTCTTGCTTAAAGTAAAAAAGTCCGCCTTAAAAATGCCCGATTTTTTATAGCACTCAAACGATTTTTACTTCCAATATCTAATCTCTGAAAATTAAACAGGGTGGCCACAAACCAAGGAATTTAGAATGTCTGCTAATGGAATGGGTCAGGGAATTTTAAGAACCGGTAAAAAGTGTGGGAATTTTAATTTTGTGAAGGTGACCTGAAATAAAATAAAGTTTTTAAACATTACTATGATTTATTTTTATTTAAAACATAAACTGAAGAATCACCTTTTTACTAAAATATGATTAAGTAAATTCTTTTACTTCTGATAAACGCAGTTTTACTCCTGATAAACGCAGTTTTACTCCTGATAAACGCAGTTTTACTTCTGATAAACGCAGTTTTACTTCTGATAAACGCAGTTTTACTTCTGATAAACGCAGTTTTACTTCTGATAAACGCGGTTTTACTTCTGATAAACGCGGTTTTACTCCTGATAAACGCGGTTTTGCTCCTGATAATCGCGGTTTTACTCCTGATAAACGCGGTTTTGCTCCTGATAAACGCGGTTTTGCTCCTGATAATCGCGGTTTTGCTCCTGATAATCGCGGTTTTACTCCTGATAATCGCGGTTTTACTCCTGATAATCGCGGTTTTACTCCTGATAATCGCGGTTTTACTCCTGATAATCGCGGTTTTACTCCTGATAAACGCGGTTTTACTCCTGATAAACGCGGTTTTACTCCTGATAAACGCGGTTTTACTCCTGATAAACGCGGTTTTACTCCTGATAAACGCAGTTCTTCAACTTACCATAAAATAAACAATTAAGTAAAAAATGATCGAAATTTGACCTTGTAAATGTCAGGAAATTGTTCTTAAAATAACGTGGCAACCATGTTGAATTAAATCTTCAATTGAAAATTATCTTATGCCTCAATAGTTAACCACGAAAAACGTAAATATGATTGAACTTGGATTTTCATCCATTTGGGCCTTACCTGTGACCTACCTTGGGCGGATAAAGCCGTGTACAAAAGATGCCATGAAAAACGGTCCTTTTGTCATTTGACACTCTGCCTGACAGCAACGATCCATAACGTTGCGTCCCTCCCGAGTTTTTTCTCAGATTTTTCTCTTCGATGAGGTGCAGATAATAAACCCACAAAAAGAGCTTGACCATTAATATTGACCGGGCTGTTCGTTTCTAAAAATAACTTCAAGAAAGTAATTTTCTGATCGGAAAACGTTTTCGTTCAACTCTGAATGTTCTCTATGAAGTTGGCCTTCTTTAAGCCAGCAATGTACAGAACTATCTCATATTTTAACAAAAACCAGTTGACACAAAAATCAGGGAATTAGATTATTTTTTAAATGCCACTGATTTAGAAGATTGGTTTTTTGGAAAAGTCAAGTTACTGGGAAAATTGGGTTTTCGGTAAACTCAGGCTACTGGGAAATTGGGTTTTTGGAAAAGTCAGGCGACTGGGAAAATTGGGTTTTTGGTAAAGTCAGGCGACTGGAAAATTGGATTTTTGGAAAAGTCAAGCCACTGGGAAATTGTTTTTTTTTTGGAAAGGTCAGGCGACTGGGAAATTGGGTTTGTGGAAAATGGAAAATTGGGTTTGTGGTAAAGGCAAGCCACTGGAAAATTGGGTTTTTGGAAAAGTCAGGCGACTGGGAAATTAGGTTTTTGGAAAAGTCGGGGTATTTAATATTAAGGTCAGTATATATTACTAAATTTCCTTAAATTTGTCTAAATAAAGTTGTGGAAAAAATATCTGGAAATTGGGCAAAGAAAACCCATTTAATTCAAAATTTTGATTCACAAGCCACCACAACCTACTATGTATACAACCATCAAACGTTGCTAAATAACACGCTAAACGAACGCTAGATAGTACCCCCGAAAAAACTCATCGGGGCTGTTTTATGGATAACAATAATTAGCCATTTTCCCAGTCATCATCGCTGTGACGTTTGCCCTGTGCCGCGGTTCTTTAACGATATTATTTGCATTTCTTTACTAAGCGGACTACCCTAATGACAAAATGAAATATAATTTAGTCTAAAGGGGGCGCACTGCGCGGTTCGAAGTTGTGACCTTGATGGGAGTCGAAACCCGCTGCCCCCTAGCGGCGACTCTATCCGTATATATTTATTGCCCCCCTCGCTTTTATATATTTTGGTATACCCTGTAATATTAGGTAAGATGCCGAAAATTTATCTTTCTTTCGGGCCCTCGTGACAAAAAAAACCGCGTGATTATGTAGTTTAAATCGGACTTCTGACCCCTCTCTTGCATTTTTTTTCGCGTGGGGGATGGACATGGTTTTATCCCCCCCCCCCATGCAGGTGCCTTGTTAACATTTCAAAAGTTTATTTTTTATCCCCAAGACTGGCGTCTATTTTAGGAATTTTCAGATGGCGGGTTTATGATTTGGGTGTTGTCGACTGTCCGCGTTTTCGGTTGATTTCATTTAATCGCAGTGGGTGATTAAAATTAAATGAAGTGCTTTTATTTTTTTTATAATCAGGCCGATTTAAATGAAGTTATATATATTAATTGCCAAATTACAAGTAGTTATTGAAATTAATTGCCAAATTACAAGTAGTTATTGAAATTAATTGCCAAATTACAAGTAGTTATTGAAATTAATTGCCAAATTACAAGTAGTTATTGAAATTAATTGCCAAATTACAAGTAGTTATTGAAATTAATTGCCAAATTACAAGTAGTTATTGAAATTAATTGCCAAATTACAAGTAGTTATTGAAATTAATTGCCAAATTACAAGTAGTTATTGAAATTAATTGCCAAATTACAAGTAGTTATTGAAATTAATTGCCAAATTACAAGTAGTTATTGAAATTAATTGCCAAATTACAAGTAGTTATTGAAATTAATTGCCAAATTACAAGTAGTTATTGAAATTAATTGCCAAATTACAAGTAGTTATTTAAATTAATTGCCAAATTACAAGTAGTTATTTAAATTAATTGCCAAATTACAAGTAGTTATTTAAATTAATTGCCAAATTACAAGTAGTTATTTAAATTAATTGCCAAATTACAAGTAGTTATTGAAATTAATTGCCAAATTAAAAGTAGTTATTGAAATTAATTGCCAAATTACAAGTAGTTATTGAAATTAATTGCCAAATTACAAGTAGTTATTTAAATTAATTGCCAAATTACAAGTAGTTATTGAAATTAATTGCCAAATTACAAGTAGTTATTAAAATTAATTGCCAAATTACAAGTAGTTATTGAAATTAATTGCCAAATTACAAGTAGTTATTTAAATTAATTGCCAAATTACAAGTAGTTGTTACATTTAAATTAATTGACAAATTACAAGTAGTTGTTACATTTAAATTAATTGACAAATTACAAGTAGTTATTACATTTAAATTAATTGACAAATTACAAGTAGTTATTACATTTAAATTAATTGACAAATTACAAGTAGTTATTACATTTAAATTAATTGCCAAATTACAAGTAGTTATTTCATTTAAATTAATTGCCAAATTACAAGTAGTTATTTCATTTAAATTAATTGCCAAATTACAAGTAGTTATTTCATTTAATTTAGATTTATATTACATCTGCACGCAAATTAATTATCAATTTGTCGTGGAAAAATAGGTATAATGTTTAAAGTTCAATGAAATAATAAAAAAATCAATTAATTAAAAATCAGATTTAGGTCAAATTTAAAAAACAATTGACAAACCTGTTGGTAATAAAACACACATTTTTAAAAATGGTGATGATGTAAATATTATGAAATAAACTACATAAGTAGATTTTTCGTGGTTTAAATAAATCTTTTATTTATAGATATTTACAACTCAACTGTTGTAAGTAATGTTAGTCAGTTGAAATTACTGAATTTGAAAATGGTCTCCTTACTAAAATGTAAAGTAAAAATTATTTAATTTGGTTTAAAAGGTCTAGTAAAAATCGGGAAATCGCCAAGTAATTACCTTGTTCAGTTTATATACAGCCAAGTAACATAATAACAATAAATAAGTGTCATACTTATTGCTATTATGTTACTTACTCTAATAGTAATCATATACGCGAATCAGTGGTGTAGAATAGGGGATTAGTTCCCCTGCCATATCCCCCCCTCCCATTTTGCATGGTTGCCACACGTCAGGTAATTTAAAAATTGGCCTAAAAGGTCAGGGAATTTTAAGAATTTGAAAACGGTTATTTAAATGTCAGGGAATTAGATTTTCTTTTCGCACTTTTGGAAGGTAATTGTACTCTAGATCTACGACAAATATTTTGATTATCATTCATTTCCTTGAAAGTTTGGCTTATTTTTTCAACATAGAAATAACCTTTTTACTGAAATATAAGTCCAATTAAATTTATTAACTTTTTATAAAAGTGAAATATAAAATAAAAAATATTTTGGCATTAAAAAGTTAAGGGAAAATCTCTAAAATTGGTTGGGGAATTTTAATCTGAAAATTTTGTGGCAACCCTGCTTTGATTTTACTATATCTTCATTCCCTTGTTATAACCCCCTCTGTAATTTTTAATAACGGGCCTTCATCCAATATCTATCGCGACGTCTTGTTCCTTGGCGTCTGTCTCTTAAAATGGCCGAAGGTCCGTTCGTCTTGTTAGCTTAGGTAATTTATTCAGACTTCAATTAAAGGGGCGGTCAAGTCCGCTTTCTCTGCCACCCCCCCCCCCCACTCGTACTATCTAAGGTACGGTATTAAACCTACGAATTAGTATCAGTATGCGAAGAAAAAACTGAGACTTTCGCAATTGGAAAAGCGAAGGGAAAATTGTTGGAAATATAAGATTTTTATCTCGGCCACGAGAGAGCGCAATCAACGTACATCGGACGGAGCCACTAGAGCTTCATTTTTTTTGGCAAATTACTTTTCAACGGAGGCCCCAGCATTATTATTTAAAAGATTAAAAGATAAGGTAGAGTTGTTGCCCCCCGCCATCCACCATCCCACCCTGATCGCGAGCCTACCTGATTAGCATAATGTATCTTTCACATCATCAAATTTTTATTTAAACTTGTATCTTTTAGTAGTAACTATATTTAGGGATGCACCGATATGGGTACAGCCGATGTATCGGCTATTCGTGACCAGTAATATCGGACGATATTAACAAAGTTAACTATCATAACAGTAGTGTATATGATAAAATCATTGGAAAAGACGGTTCAGGGCACTGAAATACCATTTTATTCTAGTTTTTCATGAAAAACAGTTTGCATTCTATCACAAACCGAATATTGTTGTTTTTTATTTATTTAAACTCGTCCCCCTGTCTAGGAAAAAGGTATGGTCAGGCGTACGTGGCGCGGCCAATTATATAAAATATTATAATTAGTTAGTTAATCGAAAAATTTCTAATTTTGAGAATTTGTAAAAAGTCGGGGAATTTTGAGAATTTGTAAAACGTCGGGGAATTTTGAGAATTTGTAAAACGTCGGGGAATTTTGAAAAAAAATTGAAAGTCGGGGAATTTTGAAAAAAAATTGAAAGTCGGGGAATTTTGAAAAAAAATTGAAAGTCGGGGAATTTTGAAAAAAAATTGAAAGTCGGGGAATTTTGAAAAAAAAATTGAAAGTCGGGGAATTTTGGAAAAAAAATTGAAAGTCGGGGAATTTTGGAAAAAAAATTGAAAGTCGGGGAATTTTGGAAAAAAAATTGAAAGTCGGGGAATTTTGAAAAAAATTGAAAGTCGGGGAATTTTGAAAAAAATTGAAAGTCGGGGAATTTTGAAAAAATTTAGAAAGTCGGGGAATTTTGAAAAAATTTAGAAAGTCGGGGAATTTTGAAAAAATTTAGAAAGTCGGGGAATTTTGAAAAAATTTAGAAAGTCGGGGAATTTTGAAAAAATTTAGAAAGTCGGGGAATTTTGAAAAAATTTAGAAAGTCGGGGAATTTTGAAAAAATTTAGAAAGTCGGGGAATTTTGAAAAAATTTAGAAAGTCGGGGAATTTTGAAAAAATTTAGAAAGTCGGGGAATTTTGAAAAAATTTAGAAAGTCGGGGAATTTTGAAAAAATTTAGAAAGTCGGGGAATTTTGAAAAAATTTAGAAAGTCGGGGAATTTTGAAAAAATTTAGAAAGTCGGGGAATTTTGAAAAAATTTAGAAAGTCGGGGAATTTTGAAAAAATTTAGAAAGTCGGGGAATTTTGAAAAAATTTAGAAAGTCGGGGAATTTTGAAAAAATTTAGAAAGTCGGGGAATTTTGAAAAAATTTAGAAAGTCGGGGAATTTTGGAAAAATTTAGAAAGTCGGGGAATTTTGAAAAAATTTAGAAAGTCGGGGAATTTTGAAAAAATTTAGAAAGTCGGGGAATTTTGAAAAAATTTAGAAAGTCGGGGAATTTTGAAAAAATTTAGAAAGTCGGGGAATTTTGAAAAAATTTAGAAAGTCGGGGAATTTTGAAAAAATTTAGAAAGTCGGGGAATTTTGAAAAAATTTAGAAAGTCGGGGAATTTTGAAAAAATTTAGAAAGTCGGGGAATTTTGAAAAAATTTAGAAAGTCGGGGAATTTTGAAAAAATTTAGAAAGTCGGGGAATTTTGAAAAAATTTAGAAAGTCGGGGAATTTTGAAAAAAATTAGAAAGTCGGGGAATTTTGAAAAAAATTAGAAAGTCGGGGAATTTTGAAAAAAATTAGAAAGTCGGGGAATTTTGAAAAAATTTAGAAAGTCGGGGAATTTTGAAAAAATTTAGAAAGTCGGGGAATTTTGAAACCTGATTATGATAGTGTACCAAAATAGTTTTCATAGTAGCATCTATACGAGTTGGTTCGTCCATTCTCAGTAACATAAATACGTTCTTGCAATAATGTGTATATGCTTAACGAACCTTTTGTCTCTCAACCTTATTTCGACGTTCTGAATTTGGTTTCTAAAACCTTTGAACTGTTCATAATGGTTGTTTAAATCTGGAAGATTAGCTGAAGTGGTTAGACTCATAAACCTGATTTTGTCAACTTTGTGCAATTATACCCGAATCATTAGGAAGCACGTACACCAAATTTACACACACACTTTTTTGATTTTTAATAAAAATTAAATCAATTAATTTTTTTTATTCAATTGGATTTTTTAATTATATTGAGTTTAGGGATGAACCGATATATCGGCCTTTTTTTCTAATATCGGTATCGGCCAATATCGGCTTAAGCGAAGCCGATATTGGCCGATACCGGTATCAGAAAAATATTTTCAGAAAAACATTTCAAAATAAGAAAATTCTCGATAAACTAACTAATGATAATAATTTATTTGATTGGCCGCGCCACGTACGCCAGACTTCAGAAGCTAGATCATAAGAACAAATAAGAAACAACGATATTCGATTTGTGATCGAAAATATGTATCACGTAAAATGAAAAGAAACCTATTCGGATATGCTCTGCAAACTTTTTTTAATGAAAAATTAGAATAAAATGGTATGACAGTGTACTGAACCGTCTTTTACAATGATTTTAATACTGTTATGATAGATCACTTTGTTAATATCAGCCTATATATCGACTGTACCCATATCGGTGCACCCCTAATTGAAATTTTTTTATTGTTATACAATTAATGGCTCATTTCCTGTATAATTAACGGATATTTTACTTTTATCAATTAGCTAATCTTGAATTAAATTAAATCTTAATTAAATTTATTTACTATTTAATATTTTAGTTTGCTCAGATTTGCTATGTATTTTAAGATTTTTCCCCATTTATTTCAATGATGTATTTGCTTAACATTCTTTTTGAAAAACTTAAATAAAACAGTTACTAGGTTAAAGTTCAAGATCAGGGAATTTTAGGAATTTTTAAAACTTAAATTAAACATTTACAGTGCTACCACTGGTCCGACAAACCAGGGAATTTTAGCTCTAAAAAGTAAGAAATATCAGGAAATTTTAAGCATTGGTAAAAAGTCATTAAATTTAATTTTGTCTTAACTTTTATCACTGTAGTTTGACTATGGTTCTCTAACACATTTTGTGGCTATTATTTAGTTTCTTAAAAGCTTTGGTCATTTTTTGAACGTTGCAATAACATTTTTTTAAATTAAATCATAACATTTGTACTAAATATAAGTTAAATAAACGTATTAACTTCTAATAAAAATAAAATATATATAAAACAGGGTTGCCACACGTCAGGGAAATCAGGAAAAAGTCAGGTAATTTAAAAATGGGCCTAAAATGTCAGGGAATTTTAAGAATTGGTAAAAATTCAGGGAAAAGTCAGATAATTCAATTTTATCTTGGAACTTTTTGAGGTAATTTTTCTCTAGATCTATGACAAATTCCACGATTATCATTTATTTCCTTGAATGTTTGGCTAATTTTTTCAACATTGCAAGAACCTTTTTACTGTAATATAAGTTCATCTAAATTTATTAACTTCTGAGAAAAGTAAAGTATAAAAGACAAATTTTGGCCTTAATAAGTCAGGTAAAATCTCTTAAATGGTCAGGGAATAGTCAGGGAATTTGAATCTGAAAATTTTGTGGCAACCCTGTAAAAGGTATAATTTTTACCTTAAAAGTTTAAGGAAAACTTCTAAAAATAGAGGGAAAAGTCAGGGAATTTGATTCGAAAAATATTGTGGCAACCCTGATCTGTAGATAATAAATATGTCGTTTTATACCAAAAATATGACTAAGTATTTATTTAATTTAATAATAAAATCGTCGTTAAGTTAGATATAATTTCCCTAGTAAATTTTATATAATCCATTAAAAAAATTTATCTTATATACTGTTCTTAAATTCGTGAACAAGTAGTACCCAACCCTTACTTAAGTCTATCCACATCTCGCTAAAAAAAAGGTAATAAAAATAGTTGCTCGGAGAAAAAAGTACCTATGTGGTTCTAGCTCGTTTAGTTCTGAAATCCGCTTTTGGCCTGTAATCAAGTCCGTTTTTGCCGAAACACCAACGGGGAGGGAAGCGGACAATACCCGGGGGGGAGCAGTCCATCCCCAAGAGATCGAGAAGCATTGACTTCTAAGAAAGATAAAACCCTTTGAGCTATGAAAACGAACGTGCTAACAGCTAGGTGATTCATGTGGAAAAATAGACGCAGCTGAAAGAAATATCCCCCCCCCCCTCCCAAGGCATATTCGTGCTCTGTTATGGCCGTGCATTATTATGAGCGCTTGCGTCGTTAACTTTAAAAAATACCTAATCGTAGTTTGAATAGGGTAAGGGGGGGATGCTAATACTACCCCCTTCGCGGGACGGGGGGGGGGGCTTTTATATACTACTAATTCCCCCATTTAGTTTTTTTTAATATACATTCCTCAGGGTATTTTTTGATCAATGCTTGATGTTAAAATATGCAAAATGACTTCGGGTGATAACATTGTTTGACGATGTATTGGAAGGTTTCTTTTAATGTCTGTTACTTGTCAGTTTGGGGATTTATTTTTTACAATTCGTATTGTAAAGAATTTAATTTTGCTGCCAATTTTGACCCTAAAATATCCAAAAGATAATATTTTTCTACGATGCTTCTAAATTTCACTAAAATTAGGTTTTTAAACTGGGATGCGACAGGCATGGAGATTTGATAGTGGGCTTAAAAAGTCAGGGAAATATCAGGAAATTTGAAAGATGGCTTACAAAGTCTGGGAATTTGAAAGATGGCTTACAAAGTCTGGGAATTTGAAAGATGGCTTACAAAGTCCGGGAATTTGAAAGTAGGCTTACAAAGTCAGGGAATTTGAAAGTAGGCTTACAAAGTCCGGGAATTTGAAAGTAGGCTTACAAAGTGAGAGAAATATCAGGGAATTTGATAGTATGCTTACAAAGGCAGGGACATATCAGGGAATTTGATAGTATGCTTACAAAGGCAGGGAAATACCATGGAATTTGATAGTATGCTTTCAAAGGCAGGGAAATATCATGGAATTTGATATTATGCTTAAAAAGTCAGGGAAATATCAGGAAATTTGAAAGATGGCTTACAAAGTCCGGGAATTTGAAAGTAGGCTTACAAAGTCAGGGAATTTGAAAGTAGGCTTACAAAGTCCGGGAATTTGAAAGTAGGCTTACAAAGACTGGGAATTTGAAAGTAGGCTTACAAAGTCCGGGAATTTGAAAGTAGGCTTACAAAGTGAGAGAAATATCAGGGAATTTGATAGTATGCTTACAAAGGCAGGGACATATCAGGGAATTTGATAGTATGCTTACAAAGGCAGGGAAATACCATGGAATTTGATAGTATGCTTTCAAAGGCAGGGAAATATCATGGAATTTGATATTATGCTTAAAAAGGCAGGGAATATCAGGGAATTTGATAGTATGCTTACAAAGGCAGGGAAATATCAGGGAATTTGATAGTACGCTTACAAAGGTAGGGACATATCAGGGAATTTGATAGTACGCTTACAAAGGCAGGGAAATAGGGAATTTGATAGTACGCTTACAAAGGCACGGAAATATCTCAGAGAATTTGAAAGTACGCTTACAAAGGCATGGAAATATCAGTCACCTACACTAAAATAAAAGCTGAATTAAAAAGCTAAAAAATTACAAATATTAGCCTTTAAAAAGGTCAGGGAAAATTGATCATAGTAGTCAGGAAATATTCAAACTATTTAAAACTGAAATTTTTGGGGCACCCTTGCTAAAGTAACCGTAATTACTTTCAATCGCCTTTAAAATGTATACTTTTCTGTTTAAGGGTAGTGCAGTGTACCAAAACAAAATCCAGGACTTATCAATAAATATTGTTATAATTTAGTACATAAGATGAGTTTTTGAGGATAGTTGTAGTTTTTGGGATCCAATAATTAAAAACTGTGTAAGTTTTTGGCATGTTTTTCGAATAAAGATTACCTTTCAATTAACTTTGGACCCTACCTGATTCGTATATTAAAAACCTTTGTTCCGGTTTTCCAGTATTTCTATCGTTAAAAGTACATTTATTTCTCTTTATCGGGTTTCACCTACGTTTCAAATAACAATATTTTTAAAAAACAAATCCTGATTTGAACGAGAGTCAAGTTTAAATTGGAATTTAGAAAATTTTGATAATACACTTTCTTTTAACTTGTCCAAGTAAAATTAAGCGTTCATTATAGAATGAAAAAAAATAATAATTGGGTATTTAAGAAACTTTTTAAACTGGTATTTTTCGAAAATGACTAGTTTTTATTTATTTTCAAAAAAATTTCAATTTACCAATTTTGCAAAATTCGCATTCTTAAGTTTTATAGTTTTTTTGAAAAAATTGTATATCAGGGCCCCCAGAGGTCCTATAATTCCTATAAAATCCTATCTTTTCAAAAATGTCCCATAACATCCTATATTTTTAGCAAAATCCCGAAAAAGTCCTATGAAATCCTATAATTTTGATATTTTGCCCATTTCAAATCCCGCCACTCAGTGAAATTGCTAGATTTAACTGTAGGATAAATTCATATACAAAGTCATTCTAGTCTATACTTTTGTTATTGTTAACATGGTAAGCTACTTTTATATTTATATGATAAAATGCCAAATGGTTAAATAATTTCTATTTCTTAAATGAAAATCAAAGATTTATTTCAATTTTAATCATTTTTAGCTACGTGTTTGGCTGTTTACCCAAATTTTATAGTTTTACCCAAATTTTATTATTTTACCCAAATTTTATTATTTTACCCAAATTTTATCATATTACCCAATTTTATCCGATAGTAGTTGGATTAACACAATTTTATTCAATTTTATTAATTTTTGGCTGTTTTACTCAAATTTTCTCAAATTACCCCCAAAATTTTATAATTTTACCCCATTTTAGACGATATTGGTTGTTTAACCCGATTTAATCCAAGTTAACATTTTAGGTCATTATACCCAAATTTAGTTTTTTTACCCAAAAATTTATCATTTTACCCAATTGTAGTCGATATTAGTTGTTTTAACACAATTTTACTCGATTTTTGTCATTTGGACGAATTTTGATTATTTTACCCAAATTTTATCATTTTACCCCATTTTAGACGATATTAGTTGGTTAAACCTGATTGTATCCAAATTTAAACAGTTTAGGTCATTTTACCCAATTTTGGTCAATTTAGCCAATTTTTGTCGATTTCAAAAAAAATTATTTTACAATACCCTATTTAGGTAAAATTTGCAAATATTCCTTTTTTTATCAAATTCAATGAACTTTTCTCAATTTTACCCAAATTCGGTTTAAGTTTACCCAAACTTGATGAATTTCACCCAAAATTGTTCAAATTTAGCATTTTAGTTGAAATTAAAATTTTAATTTGTTTTTTAGTATACCCCCTGTGAAACCTAGAAAATCCCATGCTTTTTTAAATGTAGAGTTTTTCATCTTAAGTTGTCAAAAACATTTTCGGTTGCCATAGCAAAACGGAAGCCCAGCGTAACTTTTCCCTTGGTGAAAATTCAAGTTACCCTAAGGTCTACATACCCCCTGAGTTTCATCAAAATCGTTGATTTACACCTCGGGTACACTCCTCGTAAGTATATATTTTGATTTTAAATGCAGAAAGTTAGTAAATTAAATAACATATATAGTTATATAAAATCCTATAATTTTGAAAAATAGACCTAAAAAGTCCTATATTTTTAGAAATTTGATCCTATTTTTCCTATAAAGAAATTGAAGATTTGAGTGGGGGCCCTGGTATATTTGTACTTTTTTTAAAAAAATTGTAATTTCCAACATTTAAAAAAAAACTGGTTATTTTCGAAAACAAATTTATAATTTTGCAAAACGTACGCAATTCAAAGGCTATGGAAAATACCAAGCTGCTGCGGGTATTTTGAGAACTTCAATAAAGTATAAAACACGAATATTAAATTCTTATGTAAAGCGCAAAGCCAAGCTAGAATGATTACCGTCCCCCCCTTCTGATTCTGCCCCCCCCCCCGCGTCCTGATTCTGGCCCCCCTCCCATCGGCGATCATTATTCGCAATTACGGGTTATAATGAGAGAGTGTTAAGTTATTTATATTGCATTTTCATATTTTATTTCCATCCCTAATCTCTCCTCTTTTATGTCGTGTTTTTTCGGGCTCGAACCGGTTTGTTTGAGAATTTTTAATTGTAGTCGGCACTCTTTTTAAAAAAAGGAAATTTTTGTTTTTCGATTCGAATTGCACGATTAAATAATTATTTCGAGGCATTAATTAAGGTTTAATTGGTCGCTAGGCTCGTTAAGACTCCAGACTCAGTGCGGGGTGGTATTTCCCATCGTATGATTTTCAAAATTGTATTCACTTATCAAGATCGTTTATTTCATTTCGGTTTTCTTGAAAGTGGAGGAGATCATATTTGTTCACATCAAAACGTTCATGTTTAAATTTAATTTCAAACGTTTATTTGAAATTCCGTTTGAAAATGTAGCTTATAATGGTAAAATTTGTCTGGTAAAATATAGAGGAACTTAGGTAATTTTCAATAGTTTATTTAAATCCATTTTTTTTGTAAAATATTCCAACGAAATTGCGTTTAAAAAAATTTAGCTAATTATGGTAAAATTTGTCTTTTAAAATATGAGACCTCATCATTTTATCAATATAAGTAATTTTCAATACTTAACTTAAATGAAATTGCGTTTAAATAATGTACCTAATTATGGTAAAAGTTATCAACCTTATTAATATAAGTAATTTTCAATAGTTCATATAAATAATTTTTTCTGATAAAATTTTGTCATTTTTTTAAACGTAATTAGTTATAGGAAAATTAATTTTTAAATTATTGTTTAAAGGGCAACAAAATTAACTTAAGTTGCGCGAGTTCCTTCAAACCAATTTTATATCTACAATCCCTTCAAACCAATTTTAAATCTACAATCCCTTCAAACCAATTTTAAATCTACAGTCCCTTCAATCCAATTTTAAATCTACAGTCCCTTCAAACCAATTTTAAATCTACAGTCCCTTCAAACCAATTTTAAATCTACAGTCCCTTCAAACCAATTTTAAATCTACAGTCCCTTCAAACCAATTTTAAATCTACAGTCCCTTTAAACCAATTTTAAATCTACAGTCCCTTCAAACCAATTTTAAATATACAGTCCCTTCAAACCAATTTTAAATCTACAGTTCCTTCAAACCAATTTTAAATCTACAGTTCCTTCAAACCAATTTTAAATCTACAGTCCCTTCAAACCAATTTTAAATCTACAGTTCCTTCAAATCAATTTTAAATATACAGTCCCTTCAAACCAATTTTAAATATACAGTCCCTTCAAACCAATTTTAAATATACAGTCCCTTCAAACCAATTTTAAATCTACAGTCTTCCTTTAATAAATTTCGCGACTTTATGGAAAACCAGATACCACACGCGCGTACTAAAGACATTTTCCTAAATTCCTAAAAATCAAAGCTCCGTCCTGAATTTTCTATAAAATAATTAAAGACACGAAAAAAAACCTTCAAAAACTCGTAACTTGAAGATGAAAGAAGAGACAAGAATCTTGAGTAAAGAAATGCAACTTCTCAAGTCACGAGCTTCGCCGGAAAAAAATCGTAATTTAAAGTGAGGTGGGGGGTTGTAAAGTTCGTAGGTGAATTAGGAGCCCCTCTTTCCAGTCTTTGACGTGGCCCATCCTAGGAATATATCGAAATGTTTAATGGGCTTTGATGGATGGCAAGTTATTTTCCAGTTTCTTCGCCCCCCGCTTCACTCCCCCCTGGCTGGCTGTGAGAGGGTGGCCAGTTATCTGTCTCGTTAGCGCAGAGCGCGTTTACCCGCGGGCTGGCCTCCCCTGTCTCTGGCAAGTTATCGGCGACTGGGATCGCCTTTGGCTGACGCGTCATACGTCAACGTAAGCTGGCAACCCTGTCTCGAATAGGCGTCAGCCTTATCCTTCACTAACGAGACGCTTAGAATATTTCAGATAAGTCTGTCCCCCACGAGCGCCGTTTCCCACCTAAAGAAAAAAAATCAACGTTTCTTATAACAGGAATCTTGGACCTCACTATATCGGGAGAAGTTAATTGGGACGACTTATAAGGTGTCGCTCTTGTTGTCTGTACTTTTGTTTTTGTCAAATAGTTGCAATTGTTTGTTTTAGAATATTTATTTATTAGGTTTTAGAATATTTATTTATTAGGTTTTAGTATATTTATTTATTAGGTTTTAGAATATTTATTTATTAGGTTTTAGTATATTTATTTATTAGGTTTTAGAATATTTATTTATTAGGTTTTAGAATATTTATTTATTAGGTTTTAGAATATTTATTTATTAGGTTTTAGAATATTTATTTATTAGGTTTTAGAATATTTATTTATTAGGTTTTAGAATATTTATTTATTAGGTTTTAGAATATTTATTTATTAGGTTTTAGAATATTTATTTCTGTTTTAGAATAATATTGGTTTTAAAATAAATTTTGATTTTAGAATAATTTTTTACTGTTTAAGAATTATTTTACTGTGTTTTAGAATAATTTTTACCTTTTTTTATAATTTTTTATTATGTTTTAGAAAGCATTTTTAGAAAAATTGTTGCTGCATGCAGACTGAAGACAATTTTTGTTAACTCAATTGTATTTCGCTTAGCCTATATTTTCAATTTGTTCCTATATTTGTGGAATTATATTTTTTTTATATCAAAATCTACATTATTAGTCATTTTTGCTATATTTAATGGAATTTATCCTATATTTTTATGGAATTTATCCTATATTTTTATGGAATTTATCCTATATTTTTATGGAATTTATCCTATATTTTTATGGAATTTATCCTTTATTTTTATGGAATTTGTCTTATATTTTAATGGAATTTGTCTTATATTTTAATGGAATTTACCCTATATTTTAATGGAATTTACCCTATATTTTAATGGAATTTACCCTATATTTTAATGGAATTTACCCTATATTTTAATGGAATTTATCCTATATTTTAATGGAATTTATCCTATATTTTAATGGAATTTTCCTAAAAACATCCTATAAATAATTCTATCAGAAATTATCCCACATTTTCCTTTAATACCTTTTTATAAATCCCTAGCTAAACAGGCTAATTACTTTCACAAAGACAATATATCGCTACTTCAATAGGACTTTCAAACTTATTTATTCTTGGGCTTTAAAAATTCTGCTTTGCTCATTCTTATTTGTAGCGTCACCCATAAAGTCATAGCTAAGGTAGCCTACGTTTCCCGAAAAGTCAGGGAATTTGGAAAACGATTTCCCAAAAGTCAGGGAATTGGAAAACGATTTCCCAAGAGTCAAGGAATTGGAAAACGGTTTCCCAAGAGTCAAGGAATTGGAAAACGGTTTCCCAAGAGTCAAGGAATTGGAAAACGGTTTCCCAAGAGTCAAGGAATTGGAAAACGGTTTCCCAAGAGTCGGAGAATTGGAAAACGGTTTCCCAAGAGTCGGAGAATTGGAAAACGGTTTCCCAAGAGTCGGAGAATTGGAAAACGGTTTCCCAAGAGTCGGAGAATTGGAAAACGGTTTCCCAAAAGTCGGAGAATTGGAAAACGGTTTCCCAAAAGTCGGAGAATTGGAAAACGGTTTCCCAAAAGTCGGAGAATTGGAAAACGGTTTCCCAAAAGTCGGAGAATTGGAAAACGGTTTCCCAAAAGTCAAGGAATTGGAAAACGGTTTCCCAAGAGTCGGAGAATTGGAAAACGGTTTCCCA
Organism: Leiobunum rupestre; assembly: GCF_980474605.1. Classification (NCBI taxonomy): domain Eukaryota; kingdom Metazoa; phylum Arthropoda; class Arachnida; order Opiliones; family Sclerosomatidae; genus Leiobunum; species Leiobunum rupestre. Next base: position 58,782,851 of record NC_143386.1, read on the forward strand.
AGAGTCGGGGAATTTTGAAAACGGCCCCAAAAAAATCGGGTAAATAAAATTTCGAGAGAAGTATTAAAAATACATATTAAATATTTCAAAAAATATATTAAAAATACATATGAAATATTTGCAAGATTATGCCTCAAACCTTTCAGTTTTTGTAGAAAAATGGTCAGGCAAAACTTGTCAAATTATTCATGGAAATTCATACCGAAAATTTCGTACGAACCGTGTTAAATAAGTCTTGAATTTTACACTATGACGTGATTGAGAAATGGTGAGGGTGGTCTTCCAATTAATTTGTACGTTCCGGCTTGTTTATTGTTTCTAAGCGTACTTTTTTAGCCCCCCTTCCCGTCCTCGGAGAGAGCGAGTCCATCATCATCTCGAGAGTATTTTTTCAGTTGTCTCTCTGGGAAAAGCCCCCCACAGCGCCGGGGTGTTTGGGAGGCGAGACGCGTCCCCTAACCAGCGACCCACTCTTTTTTGGGAACCCCTTTAAAGCGGCGGAGAGTACGGCCCCACTTATATTTCCTCCCACGTTGCCGGCCCTCGTCCAAATCTCACCATCATTTTTTTTTGTTCCTCTGTACGATTCTTCTCGTATGATATCGTTCAGTTCTCCGACATTGTTATAAATGAACTGCTAATATACTACGATTTTAGCGAATCTACGGTACGCAACTTACGCGAGTCTGTCACAGTATCTAGGAAACCTGGGAGTTTAAGAACTAGTAAAAAATGTTATCAAGGGAATTTTAAGAACTAGTAAAAAATGTTATCAAGGGAATTTTAAGATCTAGTAAAAAATATTATCAAGGGAATTTTAAGATCTAGTAAAAAATATTATCAAGGGAATTTTAAGAACTAGTAAAAAATATTATCAAGGGAATTTTAAGAACTAGTAAAAAATATCCAGGGAATTTTAAGAACTAGTAAAGTAGGGAAAACTCAGGGTAATCAATTTTCTCTTGACACATTTTGAAGGTAATTTTACTCTAGATCGATGACAAATTCTATGATTCTCAATTATTTCCTTGTAAGTCTTACAGAAATATAATTCCATTTAAATGTATTAACTACTGATAAAAGTAAAATATAAAATAACCATTTTGGCCCTTAAAAAGTCAGGGAAAATATCTTAAAGTGGTCAGGGAAAACAGGGGATTTGATTCTGAAAACTTTTCCGCTAAATGTTTGTTTTTCCGCGATCATTTTGCGAGTCGATCTACAGGAGAAGAAAGTTCAATTTTGTCTTTTTTATGTTTTCGTATTTTTTGAGTCGATGTCAGAATGAGAAGTTGATATATTTTGAGCCGCAGCCCACGTTCGAGGTATTGACTGGAACGTTTCACGCCTGTTATTCCTCCACTGTCGCCCCCCCCCCCCTTGGCTGATAAAAGCCCATTGGCGATGTTTGCTCTTCCCTACCCCCGCCGTCTCCCCCCTTAGCTTCTGATTTCTTACCTCATTGAGACACTGACAGTGAAATGGGAGGTTCATTGGTAACATTTTTACGCTTATTTTGAAATGAAGGTGCGCTAGAGATTTCACGTCCATTTGCAACCGATAACATTTGTAAATACTGGCTGCCTGAAACTTGCCACAATTACGCTTTTTAAAGTCATCGTCAGGGTTGCCTGATTTAAATCGTTAATTCACAGCAATTAATTTTTAAAAAATCGTTGATTTATATCGATTTATTCCTTTTTTTAAATAAAACCATAAATATAAATCGATAAATTAATTTTTAAATAAAACCATAAATTTAAATCGATCAATTCAATTTTTTTCAATAAAATAATTTATTTAAATTGGTCGATTTTTTAATATCATTAATGTAAATCAGTCGATTTTTTTAATTTAGTCGTTGATTTAAATCGATCGATATTTTAAATAAAATCATTGATTTAAATCGGCTGTTTGTTTTTAAATACACCATTAATATAAATCGATCAATTATTTTTTTTTAAATAAACCATTAATATAAACCGATCAATAATTTTTTTAAATAAACCATTAATATAAATCGATCAATTAATTTTTTTTAAATAAAATAATTGATATAAATCGATCTATTTTTTAAATTTAATCGATGATGGAAATCGATCGATATTTTAAATTTAATCGTTGATTAAAATCGATCGATATTTTAAATAAAATCGTTAATTTAAAGCGTTTAATTTTAGAAATTTAATTGTTGGGTCGACGAATAAGCTACAAAAAATATTACAATTCATTAAAAATTACCGTCGAACGCGACGTCTTGTTTCACCTATAGATTTTTGTTTTTCCACGACTGGTTTCTAGCCACGCGGTCGCGAGCTTCTTAAATCGCCCCCCCCCCTCATCTGTTACTCCCCTCCCCGCCAACACAAAGTTGCAGGAGAAGGGATTTTTCACGGCTATTACGGCGCTGCATAAATAACTCCTTGTTAAAATTTACGATTAGTACGCCTTTTTTTGCCTTTTTCCAGAGGTTTTTTTTGTACGTAACTGAGCCAGGTGGGCAGGTACTACGGGGGTATTTCCTACCTCAGTGCCAAAATGCGTTAACTACCGCTTATTGTGGAAATTTGGTATAAACATTATTTCTTATTTTGATGATATGCGTTTATTTTAAAGGAATCTAAATTAAATGTAGTAATTATGTGTAATTGCTTGATTTAATACAGGGTTGTCTGATTAAATCGTGATTCAAATCTAGTGATTTAAAAAAATCATTGATTTAATCGTGATTTAAATCTAGTGATTTTTCAAAAAATAATTGATTTAATCGTGATTTATATTAGTGAATTTTCAAAAAAATAATTGATTTAATCGTGATTTAAATAAGTGATTTAAAAAATCATTTATTAAATCGTGATTTAAATCTAGTTATTTTTAAAAAAATCATTGATTATATCGTGATTTAAATTAGTGATTTAAAAAAATCATTGATTAAATCGTGATTTAAATCTAGTGATTTTTAAAAAAAATCATTGATTTAAATAACGTATTATACTTAAATTTATTTATAAAAATGCAAGAAAGTTGCTTCTTTGGAAATAACAATTCAGAGAAAATGCAATTAAATATTATTTTAAAGTCTAGTTTACGTTACCGCTGCAGTCAAATTATTATTTACCAATTTGTCAAAAACACCGGCATAAAACCCTAAACATATCTATAAAATCGAAAACCTTTATTTGAAAATATAAAACCGAATCGGTACATATGTAACTTGCGGTATTTTTGCATTGAAAGTAATTTATTAGACATGCGGAAAATAATAACTGGACGCATTTTATGACCAGCGCCATCTAGATACGTTAAATGGAATTATTTTTGTAACTAAGTTACACCGTTTTCACCAAAATAAAATATATCAAAATTAGTCTATTTCAGTTTAAATACGCAGTGGCCAACTAAAATGCCGCCGACCAATTTAGAATAAAGTTTCGGCGGCGTGAACATCCTGCCATTTTCGTTTTTGGAGAAACCGCGCTGCCAGGCAAATATTTCTCAGACGGCCAAAAATGATAACAGCGTTGCCAGACTCATTATTTTGATTGAAATAACCCAAAAAATGGCGAACTTTCGCTAAATTGTACCGCCCAATTTGGAATTTGGAATTATTGGCGGCGATAGTATCGAATAGGACTATAGAACTTCTCAAAAACAAACATTTATTAGTTAGCGTATCCGTGCCCTGAATTGTCCATTCGCCTATTCTAGGCGCGTCCTTATCCATCTTTGTTATTATTTTCCCTAAGCGGCGGCGGCATGAAGCCTGAAAGCAAAAACCACGTAACTATTTAGCGGGCATTTTGGATAATTTATATTTAAATAGCAGAAAGATTTAGACATAATTAAGGAGCATGTTTTAAAAAAATATATATAATTTCGTAATTTATTTGTGACAAAAGGTTGCAGCTAACAGAATTTATTATGGATTTTAAATAAGGTTTTTATAGCGAAAACTTGGGATGCACCGATATGGCTATTGGTCGCCGATATTAACAAAGTTATCTATCATAACAGTAGTGTATATGATAGAAGACGGTTCAGTGCCCTGTCATACCATTTTATTCTAATTTTTCATTAAAAAAAGTTTGCAAGAGCATATCCGAATGTTTCTTTTCATTTTACGTGATACATATTTTCGATCACAAATCGAATATCGTTTTTTATTTGTTTACACTCGTAACCCCCGGTCTAAAAAAAGGTATGATCTAGCTTCTGAAGTCTGGCGTACGTGGCGTGGGCAACCAAATCAAATATTATCAATAATTAGTTAATCGAGAATTTTCTTAGTTTTAAAAGGTTTTCTGAAAATATTTTTCTAATAGATTTCAAATTGGCTTGAAGGGACTGTAGATTTAAAATTGGTTCGAAGGGACTGTAGATTTAAAATTGGTTTGAAGGGACTGTAGATTTAAAATTGGTTTGAAGGGACTGTAGATTTAAAATTGGTTTGAAGGGATTGTAGATTTAAAATTGGTTTGAAGGGATTGTAGATTTAAAATTGGTTTGAAGGGACTGTAGATTTAAAATTGGTTTGAAGGGACTGTAGATTTAAAATTGGTTTGAAGGGACTGTAGATTTAAAATTGGTTTGAAAGGACTGTAGATTTAAAATTGGTTTGAAGGGATTGTAGATTTAAAATTGGTTTGAAGGGATTGTAGATATAAAATTGGTTTGAAGGGATTGTAGATTTAAAATTGGTTCGAAGGGACTGTAGATTTAAAATTGGTTTGAAGGGACTGTAGATTTAAAATTGGTTTGAAGGGACTGTAGATTTAAAATTGGTTTGAAGGGACTGTAGATTTAAAATTGGTTTGAAGGGACTGTAGATTTAAAATTGGTTTGAAGGGACTGTAGATTTAAAATTGGTTTGAAGGGACAGTAGATTTAAAATTGGTTTGAAGGGATTGTAGATTTAAAATTGGTTTGAAGGGACAGTAGATTTAAAATTGGTTTGAAGGGATTGTAGCTTTAAAATTGATTTGAAGGGGCTGTAAATTTAAAATTCGCTTAAGCCGATATTGGCCGATACCGATATTAGAAAAATAAGCCGATATATCGGGGCATCGCTAGCGAAAACCACCTTTAATTATCGTTACGTGGTTTTGACATTGAGGCGACGCCGCTGAAGGTACTTTGGAGAGCGAAATGTAGCATTCGTCCTTCAAGCTGATCATCCTCGCAGCCCCGAGCGTGGGTTCAGGGCCCTCGACGGAACTTCAAAGAGCGCGCCGCCGACGTCCAGGCGACGCCCCCTTTCCTCGTCGTCCGCGCGCGCCGCCGCACTCGCTATTAAATCTATTTTCCCCCGCTGCTATTTCTCTCTCAACGATAAATATATTTTTCGTCGTCCTCTAACTGCGGGACGTTGATGGACGCATGTCCGAGAACGGACGATTGATTTGGTCCGCCCCCCCTTTTCACCCCCTTTTTAGGTGCCTAATCCCGAGAACCTATTTAGCGAGGGGCTGATCACTCCGCGTAATCGGTGTACAGAGCCGTACCTTTGACTGTACTAATGGGATTACGCGTAATCTTTGAAGTCCCTGCCTTTGGCAGTGCTAATCTAAGTGTAATCCGGTGTACAGACTTTCTAAGAGTGGTTAGCCCCTCGCTATTTAGGTTACTGAGAATGTACCAGTTTATAGAAGCGGAATGTACAACAGGGTGACCACACTTCCTACAGGGTTGTCACGTCAGCAAAATCATTGAAAGGTCAGGGAATATAAAAATGGGCCTAAAACGTAAGGGAAATGTCAGGAAATTTAAAAATGGGCCTAAAAAGTCATGGAAAGGTCAGGGAATTTAAAAATGGGCCTACAAAGTCAGTGAATTTAAAATGGGCCTTAAATGTCATTGAAAGGTAAGGGAATTTAAAAGTGGGCTTAAAAAACCAGGAAATTTAAAAATGGACATAAAAAGTCAGGGAAAGTCCAAGGAATTTAAAAATAGGCCTAAAAAGTCAGGAAAGTCCAAGGAATTTAAAAATAGGCCTAAAAAGTCAGGAAAGTCCAAGGAATTTAAAAATGGGCCTAAAAAGTCAGGGAAAGTCCAAGGAATTTAAAAATGGGCCTAAAAAGTCAGGGAATGTAAAGATGGGCTCTAAGGTCTGGGAATTTAAATATGGGCCTAAAAAGTCAGGGAGGAAAGGTCAGGAAATTTTAAGAATTCGTAAAAAGTCAGGGTATTTAGTTTTATCTTGACACTTTATCAATTTAATTTTACTCTAGATCTAGGAAAATTCTGTTATTATTATTTAGATACTTGAAAGATTTTTCAACGTTGAAACAAATGTTGTACTGAAATTACTTTTACTGCTGGCTGATGTTTTAAAATGAAAATGTAAGATTACTTTAATACATTTATCTAGTCAGAAAGTCTGTGATGTTTTCTTATAAATTGTAATATTACTATTAAACGAAAGTTCCTTAAAAAGTATTTTTCTTTTTATTAAAATTATTCCTATATTTACATAAAAATTAATACTATAAAATGACTATAAATTTTTTTTCGTATAAAATATTCGATGGTTTCCTGTGGTCACCCCTGGTACTACCATCGACAATCGTAAAAATTTAGTGAACTCTATACTAGAAAAAAATGATTTTAAAATCTTGAAATCAACTTCGAAATCTCGACGAAAAATAGTCGCAAAGTCTCTAAATCCGCCTTTAAAATCAAAAATTAACCCTAAAATCGTGCTTTGAAGTCTAAAAAACCGTTTTTGATTTCTAAAATCACTTTGATATTCAAAATCCCGTAACCAAAATTGCCAAATGTCTTTGAAATCCGAGGGGCAGGTCACTTCCTTGATTAACGACGCACCCCTCAAACGATTAAATCCGATTTAATCGTGATTATTTTGATTAAATTCAATATTATCACGATTTAGTTGATTAAATCACGTTTAATCATGATTAGAATGTTTAAATCTGATTTAATCATGATTAAATGATTAAATCCTGATTAAAAAAATTATATCGTGATTAGTATGATTAATTCGTACTTTAGTTTTGATTTTAATGATAAATTATCGATTCGACCGATTATATTGATTAAATCGTGATTAGAATGATTAAATCTCCTTTAAATTATTAAATCCTGATTAAAAAGATTAGATCATGATTAGAATGATTAAATCTCGTTTAAATCGTGATTAGATTTTCTAATCTTGATTAGATTTTTTAATCTTGATTACCCTGATTTAATCACGATTACCCTGATTCAATAATTTTACTATGATTAAGACGCACCCAAAATGGAAGTGACCTGCCCCTCGCTGAAATCTCAACATCGGCTTTTGATTTCTAAAATCACTTTGATATTCAAAATCCCGTACCCAAAATGTCGGACCCCTCGACTACCATACCGTGGCGTCAATAAAGGTCCTTCGAGGCCCGTGGTGCGGGCCGGGCCCTCATAGCAAAAGGGGCCCCCCAAAAGTTTCCAAAAAAAATGGTCCTCATGTTAATAATGAGTCCCAAATCTAGTTTCGCAGTTGGGCCTCTGAGACCTTCGAGGAAACCTTAGTTACGCCACTGCTACCATAAGTTTATAATTACGTTTCCCATAAGTGTGTCAGTTTTCTATTTCTGCTAAGAGCTATTTCTAGAATGGTCACACATTTTTTGGTGGTAATCATAACCTGCCCATGAGGATTTAAATCAAGTGATTTTAAATAACCCATTAATTTAATTTAATGTAATTTTAATTTTAGTTTACATTACCGTTCCACTCAAATTATTCATCAATTTGTCATAAAACTTTAAATTAAGCAAAATCAAAAATTAATTTAAAAACATTATTTTTCTAAATTAAAAATTAACGACCCTGCTGATAATTCTGCTGGAAATTGTTTTAAAATATTTCTATTGGCACGTAATTATTTTCTATTTTATGATTAAATTAATTTTACCGTTAAATTCATCTTAAGTTAAAGTTGTACTAACTACATTAAGAGTTAAATTTAACTTTTCTGTCACTTATTCACACATTTTCTCGAAAATTGTAATAAAACTTTCTTAGACCGATAATAGATGGCGCTACGTAATTGAAAAAATGAAGAACTTCTATTTGAGGGAGGAGCTTAGGTAGTACATCATGGCAGAGAGAATTTAGATAGGGAGAAGAAAGATGGGTTCAGAATGTAGCTCACAATACCACGTGATCAAAAAAACTGGCCAGGTTGATTTCCGGTTTCACGATTTTGTAACCGCCCCGAGAGGCGGGGTCATTATTTGAAATTTGGCTGGAAAACGTATTTGCAACGAATAAATTATGTCGTTTCTCTTGAGAGGTAAATATTTATCAACTATTTACACTGGAATATTAAAACTTCACTATAAAGTATGTTTAAAATATTTTTCGTTCAAAAAACTTTTTCGGTTAAAATAAAAAAACTTGGTTCGGAAACGAACAACCAATGACTGCCAAGAGAGATAAATTCTCTCTGCTGCCAATGAAAATAGAGAAATAAATTTGTTTTTAAGGTATTGTCACGTGACCGGAAGAAGACCTGGCCAGAAATTCGAGCAACGGCCGCTCGTAGGAGCGACATTATGGTTTGTACTAATAAAGGCTAGCCTTCTTCTCCCTATCTAAATTCTCTCTGATCATGGTAGCGCGCCTGTAAGGTTTACTCGTCCGTTCTTATACACCGAAATACGTTCTTTCTTGTTTCTATAATTGAATTTAAGAATTGATATATTTTTAGTCCTTGGATATTTCCTCAAAATCTATATAAATTTGAAAGGGAATACTTCAAAGGAAATTTAGCTTTATCCGAAATTATTCAAAAGAATTGGGCGCTTGTCTTTGAAGGAGCTAGTAACTCGAAACGGGAAACCCTTTGGCTAGAATTTTAACTCTGGCTTCTTTCCGGTGACTCTAATATTACGTCGAAAGTCGCGTTTAAGAATCAAGATCGTCTTTCCTCCGTACACTCGCGGAACGTGGGTATACATTCTAGCCGCTCTTATTCACTTTAGTTTCGTTGTCTGTCCGTACGCGGATTTGATAAAGAATATTTATTTTCTTTTCTAGAAAATTAAATACATATTAAGGCCACTACTATTCCAGGGTTGCCACACGTCAGGGAATTTAAAAATAGGCCTAAAAAGTCAGGCAAAGGTCAGGTACAGGGCCCCCAGAGGTCCTATAATTCCTATAAAATCCTATATTTTGAAAAATGTCCTATAACATCCTATATTTTTAGCAAAATCCCTGAAAAGTCCTATAAAATCCTATAATTTTGATATTTTACCCATTTCAAATCCCGCCATTCTGTTAAATTGCTAGATTTAGCTATAGGCTAAATTCCTATACAAAGTCACTCTAGTCTATACTTTTGTTATTGTTAACATGGTTAGCTACTAGTATATTTTTGTGATAAAATGGTTAAATAGTTTCTATTTTTCAAGTGAAAATCAAAGATTTATTTCTCTAAATATAGATTTTGTTTTTTAAATGCATAAAGTTAGTAAATGAAATAACATATTTAGTCCTATATAATCCTATAATTTGAAAAAATAGTCCTATAAACTCCTATATTTTTAGAAATATAATCCTATTTTTCCTATGAAAAATTTGAAGATTGGAGTGGGGGCCGCCCTGCAGGTAATTTTAAGAATTTGTAAAAATTCCGGGGAAAGTCCGGGAATTCAATTTTATCTTGACACTTTATGAAGGTAATTTTACTCTAGATCTATGACAAATTCTATTATTATCATTTATTTCCATGAAAAATTGGCTAATTTTTTCAACATTACGATAACCTTTTCACTGAAATTTAAACTTATTAACTTATGATTAAAGTGAAATATAACGTAAATATTTAGGCATTAATTAGTCAGGGAAAATCTCTTAAAATGGTCAGGGAAAACAGGGAATTTGAATCTCATACTTTTGTGGCAACCCTGTTCTCCCAGAAATAGCTTAATTGAAATAAAGTTATAACTAGTATTCATTATAAATTTAGACAAGATGGCGCCTATGTTTCTAAGGTAGAGCGTGATGAGGGAAATTAGGTTGACACTAGCCTTTCACTATACTGATTATGACGTCACGAGAATACTGCCTGTAGTTATACTTAAATTGTGATGTAATAATTATCATATATGTTAAATTTTTTGACCATGGTTAGTTATAATATAGTTAAAATTGAAGATCACGACTGAGATACTTCGTGGTTATTATTAAAATTTTATTTTATTAATCTTTGCAATTACGCGAAAATAAGGTCAAATTTTAAAATTCGACCACTTTACTGTGTGGGTGTGTTTATAAATTAAGTAGTAGGTGATTTTTTTGAAGAGCTATGCCCTATTCAGACCAGGCTAATAAAACTGGGTTCAGTAAACCAAAGTTAAATTTTTATAGCACATTTCAGTATAGCTAAATAAGCTCTGGTTTCAAAAACGGGATCTAAACCCGGGTTTATAAGCCTCGTCTGTAAAGAGTATTACAAGTAACTTTCTTCGCCGGTTAAACATAGAAAGAAATGGCCAATGTTTTTAATCGGGTGAAAAAAATAAAATATTTCGCGTTGTTGCCAGGACATGGGCGATTGTTAAATAGCCGTCTCAGTTTTTCTGGTTTCATAGGGAAAGTCTTATAACCGGGGCCCAGTTATCCGCAGTTATCCGGTCCTAGGCCAAATCTTATAACCGGGTCTGCTTTTTCCGGGTTCTATAGGGAAAGTCTTATAACCGGGGCCCAGTTATCCGGTCCTAGGCCAAATCTTATAACCGGGTCTGCTTTTTCCGGGTTCTATAGGGAAAGTCTTATAACCGAGGCCCAGTTATCCGGTCCTAGGTCAAATCTTATAACCGGGTCTGCTTTTTCCGGGTTCTATAGGCCAAATCTTATAACCGGGTCTCATTTTTCCGGGTTCTATAGGCCAAATCTTATAACCGGGTCTCATTTTTCCGGGTTCTATAGGCAAAATCTTATAACCAGGGCCCATTTTTCCGGTCCTAGGCAAAATCTTATAACCGGGGCCCAGTTATCCGGGCCCTATAGGGGAAGTCTTATACCCGGGGCCCAGTTATCCGGTCCTGGGCAAAATCTTATAACCGGGGCCCATTTTTCCGGTCCTAGGCAAAATCTTATAACCGGGTCTCATTTTTCCGGGTTCTATAGGCAAAATCTTATAACCGGGTCTCATTTTCCCGGATTCTATAGGCAAAATCTTATAACCGGGTCTCATTTTCCCGGGTTCTATAGGCAAAATCTTATAACCGGCGCCCAGTTATCCGGGCCCTATAGGCAAAATCTTGTAACAGGGTCCCAATGTAGAATTTAATTTTTTCCCTCGTGTCTGTAAGGAATCCGAGTCCGTTGAGAGTATACGGTCCTACGAAATTGCCTGCGTCAGAAACGGGGCCCCAGATAATTTCAAAGATTGAATGTAAGAATGGTGGTATTTTCTTGAAAGGAAGTAAACATGGAAGTTTTGGTTTGGCTGAAAACTTCATTTATATTTATTTATTTATAAGATAACGTAGGAGACTCCGGAAATCCTCAGTTTTTAACTAAATCGGACTTCCACAATTCCACATATTGCGCAATGGTTAGAACTGCCTAAATAGTCTTAGTCGATAATTCAAAATAACGGTCAAAATGCCGCCGATCAGTTTTGTAAAATATTTTCGGCGGCGTAATCGTCGGCCATTTTCGGTATGGAGATACAGGCCGGAAGGCAGGCAAGGCTGCCAGATTTCGGTAGACCGAAAACGGCCAACTCTCTCAAATGTTTTCGTTTTCAAAACGAAAATTTTGCGGCGTAGCTATCGACTAAGACTATACTAAACCATATTTGTGGTCTTGAATTATTTCCGGTATTTGATATTTTTTAAGCTTATCGAAAATGTTACGAAAACTTGAAAAGCCAGTCTTATCGGTCGAATATTTGGATTTTCTGTTTCTGTGAGATAGGAAATCACTAAATCAGCTTTTTAATATAGTAATATTTTGGTACTAAAGTAGTCTAACATTTACGCAAATACGGACTTGGAACCGGCGCAGTTTTTATTTCAATGAAGTCCTACCAAATTGTTTCTATATTATTATTATTTTTCAAGAGTCAGATGGCGTCATCTAGTGAGCGGAATCAAAAGTATTAATAATGACAACCTTCACAAATTAACAATTTTTGTAAATTTATAGACAATTCTAAATATACTTTTGAGAAACGCTGCTTTTTATAAACGGTTCTTTTTATAATATTAGTGAGTAAAATTATATTATCACTAATAACCATAAATAACACAGAAATAAATTTAAATAGGTCTTTCTATAAAGTAACATTGTCCTTATTGTTTTGATGTTGCTGCTGCGTCACGGGTGACGTATCGATGACGTTTCACTACGAAAAGCCCTGGACATAAGGGTAAATTCGACGAGGCACACTGTTTTTAAGCATAAACAGGGTTCGTACACGACCTGGAAAAGTCAGGGAATTTGAAAATGTTCCCAAAATGTCAGGGAAAAGTCAGTTAATTTGAAAATGTTCCCAAAAGGTCAGGGAAATGTCAGTGAATTTGAAAATGTTCCCAAAAGGTCAGGGAATTTGAAAATGATTCCTAAATGTCAGGAAAAAATCAAAGAATTTGAAAATGGTCCCAAAAAAATCAGGCAAATAAATGTTTTAAAGAAAATCTTTTTCATGATTTTTACCTCAAACCATTCTTTTATTCTACAAAAATGGTCAGGGAAAATTTGGCAATTTGGTCAGGGAAAACCTGGAAATTTCAGGGAATTTAATTCCGGAACTTTTGTACGAACCCTGATAAACTGAACTGAACTGAACTTCTCCGTATTTCGTTCAGCAAGCGTAGCTTATTTTATAGAAAGGTTTATTCAATTATGAATTTATTTGATACGCAATATGCAAATCTTTTAAAATATAACGTATTAATAAAAAGTAATATAGTTATAATAATTAAAATAATCCTTATGAAAAATGTCTCGTGTTCCGTTCAAGAGATGGCGCTCTAGACTTGAAATCAAAATGGACCCTGAAATAGGGCAGGGGGTCGGTAAAACATGTAAATCGGTTCTTGACTCAATTGATATTTTTCGATTTTTTTAAAACATTTTCTACGCAAATAGAGAAATACTTTGCGTGCAGTAGCAATGTAAACTAAAACTTAAATTAATAATAATTAAGTTATTATCATAATTGCATTTTATAATTTGATTTGTTGTGAATTGGAATTTGTGCATGTTCATAAATACATTGAAATATAATAGGCGATTTAAGTTTATTTTTCCCCAATCTGTTGTACAATTCCAATTCTAAAAAAAATCGATAAAATTTCACCAATTTTCTAAATTTTACAAATCTGTGAAATTAAAAATAATCGAAAATTACCTTAGGGAATTCAGTTAAAATTCCTGGAAATCATTGATTTGACAAGAAACTGGAAATCTTTATTGGAAATCCTAAAAATACAAAATTATTTTTGAAAGAAATCAGTAGAAATATAATTAAAATCTTTGACAAAAAACTGTAAATTTTTATTGGAAATCTGAGTAGAAATCGAATTTGGCAAAAAACTGTAAATTTTAATTGGAAAACTTAATAGAAATATAATTAAAATCTTGGACCGAAAAACTGTAAATCTTTATTGGAAATCTTAGTAGAAATCGAATTAAAATCTTTGGCAATAAGAAATCTATCGTACAATTTTAACTTAAGTGCTTAGTTATTGACCTTACGGATTTAAATCAGATAATCCTGTGAGAACTTGAAATAATTTCGAGGTGGGTTCCCTGTTTCTGAAGCTAAATAAGACGCGACATCTTGTTCCTCTTGTTCCATTGGTGAAGCGCCCTTTATTATTCCCGGAGAGAAGAGTACTCGGCATTCGGCTCTCGTGCTTTTGGCCAACTTCAAAGGGCCCGCCGCCGCCGCCCCTTTTCCCAGCATCCCTTTCCCGAACTCCACCCCCCTTTGGCCCCCTCTAATGCCGGCTCACGCTCGCACTTGGCAGCATCAAAAAGTCGGCACCGTTTGATCGTTCGAGCAACGGTAAATTCGAGAAACTCTTCTCTCGACGTCATTCGATTGGAAACAAAGGCAAGCAGCGCCCCCTTCCCGTACTTTATATCGTAATATTGCAGAAATCGAACGGCATTTTTTATTATTTAATTCTTTTGTAGTTTACCGACATTTTTTATCCTCCTTCTAATCCGTTCGTCATCGGGGGGGTTAACCTGATAATATTTATCAGAGCCTCTTAATCCCAGCTTTTTTTTTATTTTTTGGTTTCAAGATACTTAATATTGCGGCGTGTGAAAATGATGAATTCTGTGTTGGAAAATTGTTTACATATCTTTGAGTTTTTCTCAGTACCTAATCGTATTTTTAGAGATTAAGGTTAAATACTGTGAATGTTAGTCATAGGACGATTTGAAACCATTTTCCTGACGTTTGGGTTTTGTTGTTTTTTTTCTTGGAGATCAAACTACGACAGGGTTGCCACGGTACCTGGAAAACCTGGAATTCCTGGAAAAGTCAGGGAATTTCAATATGGCTATAAAAATCAGGGAAAAGTCAGGGAATTTCCAAAATTAGTCTAAAAATCAGGGAAAAGTTAGGGAATTTCCAAAATTAGTCTAAAAGTCAGGGAATTTCCAAAATTAGTCTAAAAATCAGTGAAAAGTCAGGGAATTTCCAAAATTAGTCTAAAAATCAGGGAAAAGTCGGGCAATTTCCAAAATTAGTCTAAAATCAGGGAAATGTCAGGGAATTTAAATTTCGGTTACAAATAGGAAACTTTTACTAAAATTTAGGGTAAACAAATACAAAATGTAGCCACAAAATAAGTCAGGGAAAATCTCCGAAGATAGTCAGGGAAAACCTGGAAATGTCGGGGAATTTGAATGAGAAAAAACTGTGGCAACCCTGTACGATATTTATACTCGAATTTGATCAGAGCATTATTGATTAATCTATTAATTATTGTTCTACTGTATCTTAAACTTGACGAACCTACTCAAACACAATTTTTAAATCCATTTTTGGGATTTTGTTAAATAGGTAATAATTTTAAATATCTCCAGATCACATTTACAATTTAGACAGTTTTAAACCCATAAACGCTTTTAAGTAGTATTTTAAATAGTTGAGTTACACTTTAAGCATGGTTCTCGATACTTACAACGCACAATAGTTTCTGTTTTTATATTATGTATATATTATATTATATATATATTATATTATATTTTGTGTCTAAATACTTACTTACTTACTAACCTTTAGTTTTAAATATGCTTTTTTATGTTGATTTATCCTCCTATTATCGATGGCGTAACTAAGTTCTTTGGGGCCCGCCAACTCGTTTTGGGTCCCTTCTTTTGGTGCCCCTTATTTTTCAATTAAAATAAATTCGATACAATTAACATAGATTCGGTTCCAATCAAATAGAGTCGGTTCCAATCAAATAGAGTCGGTTCCAATCAAATAGAGTCGGTTCCAATCAAATAGAGTCGGTTCCAATCAAATAGAGTCGGTTCCAATCAAATAGAGTCGGTTCCAATCAAATAGAGTCGGTTCCAATCAAATAGAGTCGGTTCCAATCAAATAGAGTCGGTTCCAATCAAATAGAGTCGGTTCCAATCAAATAGAGTCGGTTCCAATCAAATAGAGTCGGTTCCAATCAAATAGAGTCGGTTCCAATCAAATAGAGTCGGTTCCAATCAAATAGAGTCGGTTCCAATCAAATAGAGTCGGTTCCAATCAAATAGAGTCGGTTCCAATCAAATAGAGTCGGTTCCAATCAAATAGAGTCGGTTCCAATCAAATAGAGTCGGTTCCAATCAAATAGAGTCGGTTCCAATCAAATAGAGTCGGTTCCAATCAAATAGAGTCGGTTCCAATCAAATAGAGTCGGTTCCAATCAAATAGAGTCGGTTCCAATCAAATAGAGTCGGTTCCAATCAAATAGAGTCGGTTCCAATCAAATAGAGTCGGTTCCAATCAAATAGAGTCGGTTCCAATCAAATAGAGTCGGTTCCAATCAAATAGGGTCGGTTCCAATCAAATAGGGTCGGTTCCAATCAAATAGGGTCGGTTCCAATCAAATAGGGTCGGTTCCAATCAAATAGGGTCGGTTCCAATCAAATAGGGTCGGTTCCAATCAAATAGGGTCGGTTCCAATCAAATAGGGTCGGTTCCAATCAAATAGGGTCGGTTCCAATCAAATAGGGTCGGTTCCAATCAAATAGGGTCGGTTCCAATCAAATAGGGTCGGTTCCAATCAAATAGGGTCGGTTCCAATCAAATAGGGTCGGTTCCAATCAAATAGGGTCGGTTCCAATCAAATAGGGTCGGTTCCAATCAAATAGAGTCGGTTCCAATCAAATAGAGTCGGTTCCAATCAAATAGGGTCGGTTCCAATCAAATAGGGTCGGTTCCAATCAAATAGAGTCGGTTCCAATCAAATAGAGTCGGTTCCAATCAAATAGAGTCGGTTCCAATCAAATAGAGTCGGTTCCAATCAAATAGAGTCGGTTCCAATCAAATAGAGTCGGTTCCAATCAAATAGAGTCGATTCCAATTCAAATAGAGTCGGTTCCAATCAAATAGAGTCGGTTCCAATCAAATAGAGTCGGTTCCAATCAAATAGAGTCGGTTCCAATCAAATAGAGTCGGTTCCAATCAAATAGAGTCGGTTCCAATCAAATAGAGTCGGTTCCAATCAAATAGAGTCGGTTCCAATCAAATAGAGTCGGTTCCAATTCAAATAGAGTCGGTTCCAATTCAAATAGAGTCGGTTCCAATTCAAATAGAGTCGGTTCCAATTCAAATAGAGTCGGTTCCAATTCAAATAGAGTCGGTTCCAATTCAAATAGAGTCGGTTCCAATTCAAATAGAGTCGGTTCCAATTCAAATAGAGTCGGTTCCAATTCAAATAGATTCGGTTCCAATCAAATAGATTCGGTTCCAATCAAATAGATTCGGTTCCAATCAAATAGATTCGGTTCCAATCAAATAGATTCGGTTCCAATCAAATAGATTCGGTTCCAATCAAATAGATTCGGTTCCAATCAAATAGATTCGGTTCCAATCAAATAGATTCGGTTCCAATCAAATAGATTCTGTTTGAACTTACTTTTTAAAATATATTGAAAAGATAAATTTGACACCCAATCTTTTTTTCCATAGCGCCTCCATTTCTAATCTTCGCCAACCGCAAAGACATTCGCATCTTCAAACTAGATGACGGGCGCACTCCGGCGCAAGGGCCGAAAGCCAGTGGCCAGCGTCAGTCCGGCAACGCGAGTGGCACGATCAGCGTCATCGTCCAGTTGCAGGACGCGGCCGCCCTGGACTTCTACTACGCCGAGTCTCTGCTCTTCTGGTCCGACGCCGGCACCGAAATGATCAAGAGGATGAAGCTGCCGCCGCTGACCGCCGTCGCCCAAGCCTCGTCCAAAGCGGCCAGCGGGGCCAAGCAGGTCACCCAACAGTTCACCGTCATCTCCACCGGCCTCATCTCCCCGGACGGGCTGGCCTGCGACTGGCTGGGGAAGAAACTCTACTGGACGGACGCCGAGACCAATCGGATCGAAGTCAGCAACTTGGACGGCACTTATCGGAAGGTCCTCTTCTGGAACGATCTGGACCAACCCAGGGCCATCGCTCTTGTTCCCAGTGACGGGTAGGACACGTTTTTCACTATTTACATTTTCATTTTACCATAAGTAACGTCATAACAATAAGTATTACAATTAATAATAATAATTATAATCAGCTGGGCTAATACCCAAGGCACCACCTTAGACCTAAGTCATCGAGCTACTTTTAAAGCCATTACAAGATGACCATTCTTCCCATATTTCAATGCTTTCCTTTATTTTCCTATAATTTAACCATTTGTCCTATATTTTCCTATAACTAGATATTATTTCGCACTTTTTTTTTGGAATTTCCCGCGTGCCTAGTTCGCTTTTCGTAATACAGATGGCGTTCAATGTACTAAATCCCTTTGATAAAATGTTAACTGCTTCTCTAAAGAACTGCACTGAACGGAATTAAGAAAATCGTCGTCTGCTTAAAATAAGTTCCTTTTATATTAAAACAAATTTAAATTTTATTTATGCAAATTTTCCTATATTTTCCTATATTATCAAAGATAATACTCATGTTCCTATATTATTAAAGTAAATACTCCTATATTATTAAAGTAAATACTCCTATATTATTAAAGTAAATACTCGTATATTATTAAAGTAAATACTCGTATATTATTAAAGTAAATACTCGTATATTATTAAAGTAAATACTCGTATATTATTAAAGTAAATACTCGTATATTATTAAAGTAAATACTCGTATATTATTAAAGTAAATACTCGTATATTATTAAAGTAAATACTCGTATATTATTAAAGTAAATACTCGTATATTATTAAAGTAAATACTCGTATATTATTAAAGTAAATACTCGTATATTATTAAAGTAAATACTCGTATATTATTAAAGTAAATACTCGTATATTATTAAAGTAAATACTCGTATATTATTAAAGTAAATACTCGTATATTATTAAAGTAAATACTCGTATATTATTAAAGTAAATACTCGTATATTATTAAAGTAAATACTCGTATATTATTAAAGTAAATACTCGTATATTATTAAAGTAAATACTCGTATATTATTAAAGTAAATACTCGTATATTATTAAAGTAAATACTCGTATATTATTAAAGTAAATACTCGTATATTATTAAAGTAAATACTCGTATATTATTAAAGTAAATACTCGTATATTATTAAAGTAAATACTCGTATATTATTAAAATAAATACTCGTATATTATTAAAGTAAATACTCGTATATTATTAAAGTAAATACTCGTATATTATTAAAGTAAATACTCGTATATTATTAAAGTAAATACTCCTAAATTATTAAAGCAAAATACTCCTATATTATCCTATGAATCGACCGTTCAATTTCCTATATTCCTATAAATTGTTTGGGGTTTTTCAGTGGTCACCCTGCCATTAGTTCCGGTGGCCGTGTTACGATGCCCTTCATGCCACGCGAGCCAACAGCTCCCTACACTCACTATTACCTAATTAACAAAAATTATCACCAACTTGATTATCAGAGTTCTTGGGCAACCTAGGTTTAAATATGTTCAAAGAGAATTATACAACTACCAAAGACAATAATGTTTTTCGCCCTGCGCATGCCGTTTTAAATCAAGTAATTTCAGGGTTGGCAAAAAGCCGGCTTTTTTTGAAAAAATCCAGACCAGTGGTTTTAATTGGCTATAACCGGCTTTTTTCGGTTATAACCGGCTAAAATATAAACAGTACCTTTTACTTATGTAAGTAGAAATTGTCTGCAGTTATTGTCGTAAATAAGAAACTAAACAAGTAAAGCGAAATAAAACTATATAAAATAACTGAATTCTTTTGATTTCCTCGGGAAATTCCCCCTAGTTTTTGTGGATGACAGAAGCGAGGCAGCGAACTTTGGAACTTTAAACCTACCAAAAAACTGGTAAAAGTAAACCGGTTTCTAAATATGAAACAAAAAATAAACTAAATTTCTAAATAAAAACTATTAATTTACTAAAATATTCATATATTGTAATTTTTTTTAAAAAAGCCACAAAAATCTGGATTTTTTCAAGTGGCTATAACCGGTTTTAACCAGGTGGCTATAACCGGTATGGCTGGTTCTATGCCAACCCTGAGTAATTTTCTAACCAAATCATTGTTTGAAATCGGTAGTTTTTAACACGTTATTGGTTTAAATCAAGAACGGATAGAAGTAACTAAGAATTATATACGATAACATCAATATAGAATCCTTGATAACATCGTCCCCTGCTGCCATCTAGGAGCAGCAAACACAAGGAGAACGCAGCTAGCCTTTAAATACGCTAACGAAGGGTTGTGTACGAATTTCATTGGACGAGCGTCACGAGCCTTTATGCTGAACGTTTTACGGGCGGGGGGAAGACAATTTCCGAATTTTCCCCTTTCGACGGCAGCAGGCGCTAAAGCGTCTAACCAATGAAAAATGTACGCAAGAAAATCCACGACTTTTGACGGGTTGCGTTCTCCTTGTGTGGGGTCTTGTGTTTGTTGCTCCTAGGTGGCATGTTCTCAAAATGGAAATGCCTAAAATATATCTGTAGCGTAATCTGGGCAATGCAAAAGTGGGATAATTTTTCCACACTCTAATTGAAAGTTAAAAAATGGAGAGATAATTTTTCCATTAAATTCTTTGACGGAAATATAATAATTTTTAATTATAAAAATAATGATAATAACAGTAAATAATCTGAATAAATTATAATATACTCGCGACCGAAACAAGTCTAGGTGGCGCCTATGATCTAGCGTCTGCTATAAATTAAGCGCAAGAATGTTTTTTCTTATCAAAATATAAGTAATCGCTTCAAAAATTATATTGAAATGCAAGTATCATAATTTATAAAGTCAAATTTACGAATAACGACGAGAAAAAGCTAATAGTGTTTGCTACCTATCTACGTTTCAATGGCGAACAAAAGGGGGCGTAGCGATAGCTTTCTGTCGCGAAAAGGCCCTATTTTGCTCGTATGTATGGAAATATAAGCACTAGAGGTCGCCAGGCAATTCCCCGAGTTAAAGAAGTAGAACTTCATGGTGCCAATATTTAATGTTTTCCCAATTCTTAGTTGCATCTATGAGATCTTGTATAAATCAAGTAATTTTCTAACCAAATTATTGTTTTTAATAAATTCTTGATTTAATTATTGGGGTTGGCAATTGTTTGACTTTTAAAAAAAAAATAAATTAATCGATTTTTTTTATTTAAATCGGATTTTTATTGATTTATTTGATTTTAATTAAAATTTCAAAGTTTTATATAATTTAGTATCATAATTTTACCTAAAACAAATATGTTTTTAACTTTTAAAGACTAATATGTATAATGAATTTATTAAAATTAAGCTAATAATCATATAGAAGTTTTTATTTTTTAAAACCTATTTTGGTACTTTACAAAACAAATTCGACGGAATCTTCACCCACAGGTAGAATCCAATGCAACATTGAGGGTGGGGGAAGTACAAGAAAGATTATATTTAAACCTAAATTATAGCAATTGGCGAGGTTTTTTATTTTTTTAAAAAATCATTGATTTAAATCTCGATTAAAATCAAGTTGATTTAAATCAGCCAACCCTCACGGAGGAATTACAAAACGGCAAAACATAAGATATAAATTTAATTTTATATTACATGCCAAACTGATAGTTAAAGTACCATTAATTGTATTAAAATAAATTCGAAAAATTAAAAACTATTATTTCAAATTTATAAAATCCCAATAGTACAAACCCTGATTTTTACCTACTAGAAAGGTTCCAAGAAAATTTTACCATAAGTAACGTAATAACAATAAGTATGCTAATTAGGAAAGATTCTAACCGATTTTCAGAGACATTGCACAATCTGGGGTTTTTTCTCAGCACAGAGCCCCCTAGTGTCTAGATATGCCTAAGCAGGGTTGCCACGGTACCTGGAATTCCTGGAAAATTCAGGGAATTTGAATATGGGTATAAAAATCAGAGAAAAGTCAGGGAATTTTAAAAATTGGTCTAAAAATCAGGGAATTTAATTTCGGTTGAAAATAAGAAACTTTTAGTAAAATATAGCTTATAAATTCAAAATCTTGGCGCAAAATAAGTCAGGGAAAATCTCCGGGGATGGTCAGGGAAAACCTGGAAAAGTCAGGGAATTTGATTGTGAAAAATCCTTGGCAACCCTGCTGAGGCTGAAATGACTACTACCTAGGACGATAACACACTATTCAGTTCGATTGCAAATCCAAGTCGGAGCTTGCCGAGAATGCTAGTCTCGAAACAAGGTAGGTTCGGTCAGAAAATTAGCTGGGCCCCCAGAGGTCCTATAATTCCTAAAAAATCCTATATTTTCAAAAATGTCCTATAACATCCTATGTTTTTAGCAAAATCCCCCAAATGTCCTATAAAACCCTATAATTTTGATATTTTACCCATTTCAAATCCCGCCACTCTGTTAAATTGCTAGATGTAGCTATAGGATAAATTCCTATACAAAGTCACTCTAGTCTATACTTTTTTTATTGTTAACATGGTTAGCTACTAGTATATTTTTGTGATGAAATGGTTCAATAGTTTCTATTTTTCAAGTGAAAATCAAAGATTTATTTAACTAAATATAGATTTAGTTTTTTAAATGCATAAAGTTAGTAAATGAAATAGCATATGTAGTCCTATAAAATCCTATAATTTGAAAAATAGTCCTATAAAGTCCTATATTTTTAGAAATATAATCCTATAAAGTCCTATATTTTTAGAAATATAATCCTATTTTTCCTATAAAAAATTGAAGATTTGAGTGGGGGCCCTGAATTAGCATTAAAACAATTGAAAGTGTCATACGTATTGTTATTAGGTTACTTAAGATTTTACCTATTACCCAAAACATCACTTGCAAATAATTTCCATATTTTTGCTTAAAGTCAGAACCAACCTAAAGTTACCAAACTCGAAACGTATCCTTGAAGGCGAAATTAATTTTACCTGTACCAATCACAAATTTCAATTACTTATTCCTATATATTTTCCCCAATACGCATACCCCTATGTTTGGTCCATCTGTCTGTTTTGGAGTAAAATTGATGCCCCGGATAAAAGAAATAATCTTTTATTCTCTGGCGTTTTTTTTTGACATTCTTGTTCGGCGGTTGGAGACATGCCTGCTTTTATGACGGCCGTAACTAGGTATCTTTTCAAACTCACCATCATCATCATTACATCCTCCTTCGCCCCTTCTACCGCCCCCCCCCCATCTTCTCAATTTCGGCAGTTCCTCCCCCCCCCCCCCTCAAAAAAACGTGTGCTCATCCCTTTATTCTCATTATTGTTTTCACCCTCCCCATTTTAACCACTTAAAATGGGGTTTAATAGCTGGTTTAGCAAATGGCTAGCTTTGTCTGTCTTTCTACATTTTTTAAAAATCACAATTTTTACGGATTTAAGTTGAAGGTTTGTTAGATTTTATTCGGTGATTTTTTTAGAAACTGATTTTAATCAAATGATTTTTTTAGAAATAGGTTTTGATCAAATTATTTTAGAAATAGATTTTGATCAAATGATTTTTGAAAAAATATATTTTAATTTGTCAAGAAAAAGACTTAAAAGATTAAAAAAATCATTTAAAATTAAATATCCGATTTAAATCAAATAAATCGACTGAGTAAAAACTCTGTAACCAAGATTGTTTCTGTTATTTTGAGATTTCATTCATATTTAAAGAAAATCATGTAACCAACATAGTAACCTTTTATTTATAGATAATTTGTAATATGTTTAAGGTTTAGGACTAAATTTAAAGCTTCTATAATTTAAAAATTCCCCTAGGGGAATATCAATCAAGATTAAAAAATATAATCATGATTTAATCATTTTTAATCTTTATATAGCGTAAGCTACAAATTTAATTTAAATCTAAGTTAATCATACGAGGGTAAATTAAGCAATAAAAACGAAACCTAAATCTTACCTTTTTGGCGTTTTCCAATTGATATAAATATAACTCCCAATAAATAAATGATCAATTTATTCCTAACTTACTGGAAAAAAATTCCGAATTACTGTAATTTAGCAATTTTACATTTTTCCTTTAAATTCTCAATATGATATATTTTTCTTCGTATTGACTTGCACGTTCCAAAATATTTAAACCGACAAATAGCAACAAATGTGGCACAACTTATTTTTAAATTTGATGGGCCTCAAAACCCCACTTTTGGTCTAGCCCCCCCCCCCCCCTTTTTTTAAATCGCTTTTTTGTGTGTTTTGAAACGAGGTTCGTATCCCCCGCCTGACATCTATGGTAAAATCTTTAAGTCTACTTTCCTCCGCCTTATCAAACACGCGTTTCGAAAAGCAATTTTTATCACTTCATTTTTTTATGGTTGATGTTAGTCTCTTTCGCTATCCACCAAGTATGTATTAGGGTTAAAGGAGAATATGTAACTGCCACTATAGCCACGTTCACACTAGAGCCTAAAACCCAGTTTAGGTCGGTTTGTATTCCAGTTTTGACCGCCTACGATAATTCTTGTTTCACACGCGCGAAATCTATTCAGCCCGGTTCGCTTATAGCCAAGGCTTAACGCCATTTCAAATTATGACTAGAATTTTGAAAATACTAAAATGTATCCCAAAAACAATTAGTTAATCATGTTTACTATACATATAGTAATATTATTTGACATTATTTATAATTTTATCCCCATTATTTTTGAAAATACGAGCAATTTTACTTCCCCGCCTTGTCGTTTTGAAAGCGATTCTAAGCGAACCGACTTGGACGAGTTGCTTCCCGAACCAACACGAAGCGATTTCTCACGCTGGTTTTAAAAACCAGTTATCTAAACGAAGCGAATTTAGGGGTAAGTGTGAACGTAGCTTTAATCTCTGTGTATTCTTCCGCTTCTTCTACCGCTTGGCTTGGCTATTCTCCGTTCTGGCTTCTACTTATTTTGGCAGAATGTAATTTACGAGGCCCTCAAATTTACTCTAAACTGGTTTTCTCGGTTCTCATTTCCCACCTTGTTTCTCCGTGAAAACAGGTTGGTTTCTGAGATGATCGAGGCTTCTTCATCATTATTATTATATTTTTATCGTATTTTCAACTCATCTCCACACGCGGCTTCCCTCGTGATGGGGAGCGGATTATTTGTTTTGCTTTTCTAAAGATAACCTGATTATCGCCTTTAATTACGGACGTTAATTATCCGTTTAATTGGGCTGATTTTCGATAACAGCGCGTTTGAGATATTTCGTTTCATTTTTTGGAAACGTCCGCGGTATAGATTGAACACTATTTTATTTAAATGAAGATCCTTTCACGGGCGAAATGCCATTAGAGGTTGATTTTTAAATACGCGAAGTCTAACCAGATGGCGTTAACAGTTTGAAGCGTTTAAATTTTAAATTAGTTAAAAAACGATCAATAAATATTTTTTCGGTTTTTATGGCCAATATTTCACGAGTTCATTTTTTGTTCATAGTTTTTAGCATAAGAAATATAATTAATATAAGTATGACACTGGACGATAATAGCGTGTCGTTGAGTTATTGCGTAATCAGAACAGGGTGGTTGAATTTGTTAAGAAAAATCGATTTTATTTGATTTAATATCGCTTTAATTGATTTTTTTAACGTTTAATGTCCTTGTTCTTGACAAGTTGATTCATAATAACGGTTATGTAAATTAATAAATTAGATTTAATTAAATTTAATTGCTATTTAAAAACCAAATTAAATGTAAATTTTCCTTAATACATTAAAGTATAATAAGTTATTTAAATCCATGTTTTTGTTTTTAAAAATCACTTGATTTAAATCAAATTAATGGCAGGTCCAAAGACTAGTAGCAACTCGCGGAGAGTTGTCAGTCCTTAGCAACGTAGTGACTTAAAACGTCATTAATGAAACCGAATACCACAAATACAGGGTGACCAGACTTCCAATATTTAAAAAAATTTCCTATAATTTCACTGTCTTTTGAAAATGAAAGAACTTTTTTGTACGTGTCATAGAACATCTAGTTCTAACACTGCCACTTTCGAACTAAATCTTGAAATGTACGGGCTTTGTAAATCCCCTTAGTAATCCAATAAAGCAAGAAAGCAGTGTACAAAAAATATATCAATATTCTAGGTGATTTGAGGCAAAGTATACAGATATGCAATAATTACCTTATTATTTTTTCCTATATTTCGCCTATTTAGTTTCCTTTATTTTCCTATAATTCGACTCTAAAATTCCTATTTTTCCTATAAAATTTTCAAAGCCTTTCCCTGGTCACCCTGCAAATAAATTATCATAGAGAATAGGCAGTGTCATACTTATGATTTATATATTATGTTACTTTAGGGATTCACCGATAAGGGTACAGACGATAAATCGGATATTCGTGGCCGATATATCGGCGGTGATATCGGACGATATTTCGGCCGATATTAACAAAGTTATCTATCATAACAGTAGTGTATATGATGAAATCATTGTAAAAGACGGTTCAGTACACTGTCATACCATTTTATTCTAATTTTTCATAAAACAATGTTTGCAAAAGCGTATCCTAATAAGTTTCTTTTCATTTTACTGTCTAAAAAAGGTATGATCTAGCTTCCGAAGTCTGGCGTACGTGGCGCAGCCAATCGAATCAAATATTACAATTAGTTAGTTAATCGAGAATTTTCTTATTTTTAAATGTTTTTCTGAAAATATTTTTCTAATATCGGTATCGGCCAATATCGGCTTCGCTTAAGCCGATATTGGCCGATATATCAGTACATCCCTATGTTACTTATGGTTTTACATAGTTTGAAAAGTAAATATTTATTCCCTACCCGCCAAAAAGTGGTCATTAGCGGCATCTACACGTAAAAGCATTAAAAATCGTTCTTTGAAGGGCTTCGCTCTGAATGTTTGTTTCCCTGTAGGCAATTTGTGACTCGGTCTATATACATAAAGACCAGTCACTTTTATCTATTTTCTCCCCTCGGGCGAACCTTACGAGTTGACAGGTTAGTTTAGATTTACGGCTGTTCAATCTTTCTTATCAAGGCAGCATCGAAAAACGGACCCGAAAATTCTTGCAGTATTTTGTTCGAAAGCAACACGGCTGTAAAGTCTCTAAAAATGGTTGACAATTGACACGCTGGAAAACGTTTTTTAAGGTTCCTCCCGGCTGCCAGAATTAAAATAGGGCTGAACCCCAGGGCCCCAACCCCGCGTCTCTTACGCCCTGCTCTTGTAAATCTTCGCTGTTTCTTCGAATGGAGGAATGACGCGTTGTAAATCAACGGCTTTTTTTTTTGCTTCTGGGGAAAAAGTGCCCCCAAAAAAGAGTAGCTTTGGAAATCTTTTATCGCTCAGACTTTCTCGAAGCTGCATGCGGAAAATTTTAACCTGTCATTTTGAAAAACAAGGTGCTTGTCGGCTATTCTTATAGTCCAGACTGAGAACGCGGGCACTAGATCTTTAGGGAATAAGGATTGATGCTGGGAGGGGGTAGGTTCTTGGCTCGCCACCCCGCCCAGTTCGACCCCTAGAGCTAGAGGTCATTGAAATTTGCTTTTTGTCGACTAGAACGTTAATAAATAAAACGTTTTATTCGCTTTTTTAGGAATATACAGTTTAAACGTTTTTTCAACCATTAATCGATTAATGTTTAAATTGGACTTATTCTGCCTTAAAACTATTTTGTTAAATACAGGGTTGCCACAGTGCTTGAAAAACCTGGAATTCCTGGAAAAGTCAAGGAATTTGAATATGGGTTTTAAAATCAGGAAAATTCAAGGAATTTGAATATGGGTATAAAAATCAGAGAAAAGTCAGGGAATTTGAATATGGGTATAAAAATCAGGGAAAAGTCGGGGAATTTTAAAAATTAGTCTAAAAATCAGGAAAAAGTCAGGAAATTTTTAAAAATTAGTCTAAAAATTATGGAAATGTCAGGGAATTTAATTTCGGTTGTAAATAAGAAACTTTTACTAAAATATAGGTTAAAAATACAAAATCTTGGCACAAAATAAGTCCGGGAAATTCTCCAGAGATGATCAAGGAAAAATCAGGGAATTTGATTGTGAAAAAACAATTGTGGCAATCCTGCATATTATATAATTATTTTTCTTATCGCTTTTTAGTTCCACGTTATATATATATTTATTTATTATTTATATATTGAGTCGAACTAGTTATTGTTTTCGATGGAAAGTTGTGTGCTGTAGTTGTTGGTGTCCGCATTTGCAACACTTTCCATATCTTTTTAATGGAGTTAAATTTCGTTTCTTATTAAATCTTTAAATAAAAAAAAACACTACATTGTGTGAAAGTTTCAGCTCTGTCAGGTAAATAGGGGCTGCAACACCCCCCCCCTTTCCGATTGTGGGCGTTGAATTACGCACTCTAATTATTACCCAACTGAGTGACTTACTTACACATTTAATTTCTTTTTTAAAATACGTATTTACGTTATCTCTAATATTGTGCCAGGTTTCGGTGCCCTAGAAAAATTAGGGGCCCTTGGGCGCCGCATAAACCACATTACCGTTGTGGTTCGTTTTTGTCTTACAAAAGTTCCCAAAACAATCTCCCGGAGAATGGGTTATTAATAGAATAATTTCTAATTTACTATGAGGTATTCTTAGATCGATTTTAAAAGATACGCATTGTTGTTTCTCGCAGGCTTGTTTTCTGGACTGACTGGGGTGAAACTCCAAAGATTGAACGCGCCGGCATGGACGGCGATCCATCGACGCGGATGGTCATCGTCAAAGACGAAATATCCTGGCCCAACGCCCTGACGGTTGACTACGATATCAGACGGTATGCTTAAAACCAACTAGCATTTGTAACCCAACTGAAATTGCTTTTATTTCCGATTGCAGAGTCTATTGGGCGGACGCCAAAAAAAACTTCATCTCCAGCATTAACTTTGACGGTGACAATCGAAAGGTCATTGTCAAAGGTCATCTACCTCATCCTTTCGCGTTGACCTTGTACGGGGACAATCTGTACTGGACCGACTGGGTCACCAAGGGGATTCATTCTTGCAATAAACTGAATGGGTCCCAAACGGAATTCGTCGTGGGTGGCAATCTGTCGCCCATGGACATCCACGCGTACGCCAAAGAGAGACAACCGCTCAGCAAAACTAAATGTGATAAAAGCAACGGATTGTGTTCCCACCTGTGCCTTATGTCGCCTAACAAGGAAGGCTACGCCTGCGCCTGTCCCACCGGCGTCCGGTTAATCGACGACAAGAACTGCGCCGATGGTCCCCAAGACATCCTATTGCTCGCTCGTAAGACTGACATTCGCGCCATCTCGTTGGACACCCCCGATTACACGGACGTCATATTGGACCTCAAGGGTATCAAGCACGCTATCGCCATCGACTTCG
This sequence comes from Leiobunum rupestre, assembly GCF_980474605.1. Lineage (NCBI taxonomy): Eukaryota > Metazoa > Arthropoda > Arachnida > Opiliones > Sclerosomatidae > Leiobunum > Leiobunum rupestre. The sequence continues at coordinate 58,811,834 of NC_143386.1, forward strand.
ATCCGGTCGAAAAACGAATATACTGGACCGACGACGAAGCCCGGGTCATCAGGTCGGCTTATTTGAACGGCACCGATCAAGTCAACCTGCTGAATACCGAGATTTATCTTCCTGATGGAATCGCCGTGGACTACGTCGCTAGGAATCTTTATTGGACCGATACTGGTACGGACCGCATCGAAGTCGCCCGTCTTAACGGGGAATCGAGAAGGATTTTGATCACCGAAGGTCTTAGCGAGCCGAGGGCCATCTTTCTAGAGCCCGACTACGGGTACATGTACTGGACTGACTGGGGGAGCTCGCCCAAGATAGAACGGGCCGCTCTGGACGGGTCTCAACGAGAAGCGATCGTCACTGAGAATTTAGGCTGGCCTAATGGATTGGCCATAGACCACGAAACCAGGATCCTCTATTGGGGTGACGCCAGGACTGATTCCATCGAAATGGCAGATGTCGATGGAAAAAATCGAAAAGTATTAATTCCTAAACAACCCCCTCACGTCTTCGGTTTCACCCTATTGGGGGACTATATCTACTGGACTGACTGGCAACGCAGGTCCATCGAAAGGGTCAACAAAAACAATGTTAAGCAACACGAAGTTCTAATTGACCAGTTGCCGGACTTGATGGGCCTGAAAGCGGTCAACGTTAACGACGTACGTAAAACAAATCCTTGCGGGAAGAACAACGGGGGCTGCAGCCATTTATGTCTCAATAGACCGAACAATAATTACACTTGCTCGTGTCCGATGGGTTTGGAGTTGACGTTGGACCTCAGAACTTGCATAGTACCGGAAGCGTTCCTACTATTTTCCAGAAAGACTGATATCAGACGAATTTCTCTGCAATCGCATCACAGCGACATCATACCGTTAGCCGGTGTCGAAGAAGCGAGCGCTTTGGACTACGATGTCAACGACAACCGCATTTATTGGACTGATACTAGTAAGAAGATGATCAGTAGGGCTTTTATGAATGGTAGCGCCAATGAACCGGTCGTGGAGTTTGGTTTGGACTTTCCGGCTGGACTAGCCGTCGACTGGGTGGCCAGGAATCTCTACTGGTCCGACATGGGCACCAATCGCATTGAAGTTTCGCGCTTGGACGGTTCGTCCAGAAGCGTCTTGTTGTGGAGAGGCCTTCAAGACCCTCGTTCTTTAGTCATCGATCCCGGGAAAGGATATCTGTACTGGAGCGAATGGGGCACGTACAATCGTATCGAAAGAGCGGGTCTGGATGGAAGTCGACCATTCACTGTTGTAAAAAATACGGGAAAAGCCAGTGGATTAACCATAGACTTCACCGAACGGCGTCTCTACTGGATTGATTACGATCACAGACAGTTGGAGTCCGTGGACCTAATGGGCAACGATAAACGACAAGTTGTAATGAATAATTTACCCGGTCCCTTCGCGGTGACGCATTATCAGAACTACGTCTATTGGAGCGACAGGGCGTCCAAGAGTATCGAGATGGCGGACAAGCGAACGGGACGAAATCGAACCAGTATTATGAGCCCCATCGAGGACGTGGTCGACATTCTCGTCTTTCAAAGCTCCAAGAAGTACGGCTGGAATCATTGCCAAAAGAACAACGG